>NC_056734.1:101871316-102098816 GCF_019279795.1 Protopterus annectens
CAATGCATACAAACATGGCTACAGGAGACACATGTAGGACCAACAAACATGTACAATCTGTACTCTGCATGCAGCAACCATGCATGTGCAGTGGCCCATGTCCGTACCACAGCTGTGCCCAACTACAACATGCAGTCGCAATGCAGCCCCATCATTGACACCTGTATATGGTGACATACAGACAGTACAGTTGGTTGTACATCCAGTATGGAGGGATCTGTGTACATAACATGGTGATCCACCTGTGTAGATGTATGTGTGCCAGGGATGGCTCACAGGTGTGTCACATGCCACCCTACCATGCCATGTGCAAACAGTACACTATGTCACTGTTACTTGATGGTGATGACTTAACGCATACACAGCGGTCAGGTGTAGCCAACTGTATGTCACGTGACACCTGTATCACTGACATCCACCCGTGTGCACATAGCCACACAATTGCCAGACATAGCGTTGGTACACATACTGCGGACAGTACCGCTGCATGTCTATCAAACAGATCATCTTATGGCAGGTGTATCATTCCCAGCACTGTCATGTGTGTCCGCTTGTGTGGCCACACATGCCATATATGGTGGGGACTACGTCCCAGATGTAACACATCCCTGTACACCATTGTACAGATCTGTACATACGGCAGTGTGGAAAGCATGAGGTCGGCAGGTGTGGTGCATCACACACATTGGCTATCCATACACACATAGCTGGTCACCACAGTGTGTCTGTGTATGTATGTATGGCTGTCTGGTGCTTGGTGTTAGGGTGTATGCTACCATACTGTGGAAACAGGATCACTAACCCCTCATGGTGATGCAATCTACTACCCTGTTGATGCCATCGGTCCCAGCCATACTGGCTACCTGTGCATGCCCCTTCTCTGTGCCATGTCGTGTGGGTGCAAAGTACTGCGTGGGTGATGGCAACATAGGCACAGGTCCACACATGAACACTATGGGGCATGTTATAGTGCTGTAGACCCCGTGAATGTGGCCATCTACCTGTACTGTGACAGGGTATTACTGCTACACAGTGTGGCCTCATGCTATCAGGTGGCCTCTAATGTCATCATTGGCCTGACTGCTGTGTACAACCCCTGCACCATGTCAACATACCTGTAATGTTTCCCAGTATGTATGTCACATCTCGGTCCACTGTAGCCTGTTCAACTGACCACATGCTTCAGGTGCACTATATGTGTGGTCATCTGTGTCATGTTCGGACATCTGTGTCATGTCCAACTGTCCAACAGTCGGGTTGAGGGTGTGTTTAGCATGCTGATATTGCCATACATGCCTGTGAGTACTCCACAGTTACACATGGGGGACTGCAAACACTGCTACCTGTAGGCACATGCCAGTACACCATATTAGGGAACCAGGGCATTACCAACATGCTGTTACTGTTGTAACCGAGACACATACTGTGAACATATCACAATGCATGCTGCACCTGGACTACATGGTATGACTGGTGCATGTTGACAGTACACCACTGATGTCACATACACATCTCTCAGTATTCACACATGTCCAATGCAACATACACATCCCTCAATATGCATACACAAGTAATGTGAGATACACCTCTCACATCTCAGTATTCACACACGACCAATATAACATACACATCCCGCAATATGCATACACAAGTAATGTTAGATACACCTATCTAGTCTGTTCACCCTGTGCATCAGACCATATGAGCATATCCCTGCACCGATGGTGTGGATGACAGGGATGTGGCACAGGCTTCATCATATGCACAGGGTGATACTGTTTGCCAGGGGCATAGGCTGCACCAATGGATGACATCATGTGTGCGGGTAAGAGCCAGTGATTTGAATGAACATGTCTGTTCCATATGTATGTGGGTGTTGTGGAGCCCTACAGTTGTGTTCACTGTGTGCGTGTATGTGTGCACAGAGTTCTGTCATTTGTGATGTCTACACAAGGGTATTATGGACAGCTCCAGAATGTACAGACCAGGTTGTACAGCTCACTGTGACCAGACATGGCCACGTGTCCTGTGCCTGCCAGGGGTTGAAAGGGCAGTACCAG
The DNA here is from genome assembly GCF_019279795.1 of Protopterus annectens. Taxonomy (NCBI): domain Eukaryota; kingdom Metazoa; phylum Chordata; order Ceratodontiformes; family Protopteridae; genus Protopterus; species Protopterus annectens. The sequence continues at coordinate 101,873,377 of NC_056734.1, forward strand.
GCAGAGGTACAGAATGGCTACTGTCTGACGACACATGGAAACTGGAACCATGTCCCTGCCGGGAACGTCTAGGGCCACATCCACGTGGCCTGCTGTGACCTGGTGTGGACATCACAGCACCATCTGCACTGCTGCTGCTACCAGCACTATGGGAGCGGCCATGTGAGGTGGCACACACGCGTTGACCTGCACTAGGTGGTGTAGCTGGCCTACGTCCATATGTCCTATGCCTCACCCCTACCAGATGTTCCAGCACAGATAGCTCACGCTCACGGATTGCCATGCCACGGTCGAGGATTCTGACCATGTCACCCAATCGCCTGTCCAGAACATCAGCAAGCTGCCATTGAACACCTGCCAGTGCCTGGATGTTGTTGTTTAGGGTACTGATAGCAGCCCTCTGCAGCCTCTGCCCTTCTCTGTTCTACTGTTCGGCACGTGCCTGTGCCACCATTACAGTCTGGAACATGTGTCTGGTGATCCCAGCTGCTGCGCTATGTCCTGCAGGTGCATGTCTGCCAGAGGTCCTCCTATGAGCAGCACCAGCCACATGCCTGTGTGGCACATCTGCAGTCAGTATACTGCCACCATAGTGTGGAGACACACCTTCTGTAGCCACCACACGTTCCTGTTCAACGCTAACAAATGATGACTGTCCATCCTCTATGGCCACTGTAGATGCAGTACGTGTTGGCAGCTGAATTGTGTGCAGGGAAGAGGGGGACATAGCAGGGATGGCAACCGTTGGCACAGATTCCAGCCCTGACATCCCTGCCTGTACCTCGTGCATATGTTCATCACTGCTAGCATCTGTGGGGACACTATCAGATGGACCACAGGAGGGTAACACACCTACATCACCTGTGAATGCAAAGAAATACTCTACATTACAATAGACACACCGACACACACACACACACACACACACACACACACACACACACACACACACACACACACACACACACACACACACACACACACACACACACACACACACACACACACACACACACACACCGACACACACACCGACACACACACTGACACACCATGCATGTGAGATGACAGATGGCATGCAGCATGCTTGTGATACAGCTGACAGCATGCAGCTCAGACATCAATAGTGTTTGTAAGCATACCCCCTGGAATGCACACTACAGCAGGCAGGTGTCATATCATTATCCATGCAATTCACACAATCATGGTAGTATGCATGCATCCCCATGATGCACCATGTGGACTAGAACAGGATAACAGTACACATGGCTGATGTGACCTTGACATGTAATCTGCTGACATGTTTATTAACATGCATGCATGCCTGACACAATGGTGTCATATCACATGTACAGCATCGCACTGGGAATCACATTGCGGTGTTGTCCATATGCCCTACAGATAGACTGCATGTTGAGCAAATGTGCATGGGCATGGTAGGGGACTGGGCCATCCACATTGCTGTACAGTGTGATGTACAGACACTGTGCTATTGCATGGCATCATGAGGTGACTATATTGCTAAACAGTGCATGTTATGTACACATTGCATATCCAGAACAGCATGCATACCTATGACATACCTGTGGATTGTGACCTATGATGCTGAGGTGTATACACACCCAACCATGCTGTGTCATGTGTCAGGTCACTGAAGGACATACAGATAACACCCCTGCACGATGACTACAGAGTGTTAGCTGCCTGGCAGCCATATCCGCACATAGTGGACCTGTCACATCACCATTTCACACATGACATTGATGTACCACGCACACATGGTGCACAGCTAACACTGATGTCCTACGGCAGGGGGGAGAAGTACTGTTTCTGTGGCCTGGTGTCACTGTCAGTGGAATCTGTGAAGGTGACTACTGTCATGCTATGACACAGACAGCATGTTCAACACATCTTATGAGGTACATGTCACTGACACCTCCGCTAGCTGTGCACAAGCAGTTATGATGTGCAGCGTACCACATCACCTGTACAATCGGTCTAGTATGGCTGTACTTGGACCATGTGTGGACAAAGTGGGACAGGGTGTATCCACATCCCGTCTTCTGTGTGGCTACATGTCTCTGGCCATCCCCCATGGCCATGTGTGCACATGTGTTGGTCATGTATGTGATGGCCATCTATCACACATGTCTGTGTTGTCCCATATGACATACACCCATAGATGTTGGTTATGTCACCATCCACAGGGCTATGCAGACAACAGGTGTATGTGGGGTATGGGTTATGGGGAATTGTGACAATATTGCAACCAAAACGCTACGTGTCTCAGACATGTAGGATGGAACATCACCATGTGTGAAACCTTTGCAGGGGCATATAACACAATGGTGACGCCTGTGGTCTGCCCATATCACAGCTCACTGTGCGGTACTGGTTTGTGTACCACACATTCTGTTCCACTGTATAGTACATATGCCTCCATTGTCGAACACCTCCACCATTGTATGCACAGCTGGACACACATGTAGCAGTGACAAATACTGTAGTTTCATGTCTGTGTATCATTTCAGTTGTATATATTGCACATGGGTGGCCTGTGTGGATGATGGGTGATGCAACCTGTATATCCATGTATTAACTGGCCACATGGTGAATAGATCTATGCTTTGACATGCCTGATACTGATGATAGACTCACCTGCAACGGACTCTTGTCTGTGCGGCATGCCAGAACTACCTGTATAGGGCGACACAGCAGTATGAACATTATCCATGACTGTATGACAGCCACAGGGTGCACAGTGCAGGTTAACACATTCACCTGTACAATAGCATATAGTCAGCACATGTGTGCATACCATACCTCTCAACCTCTTAGAACAATACATGTGGACAAAGCCTACTATGATGGGGGACATATAGGGACAACTGTGACATATTGCTCCTACTAACCCGGATATTTGATAGACCAATAGGTTTGCATGCACATGGGTTTGCAACAGAATGTGCAGTTGTAAACACAACTGTATGTCATCATTTAATTACTCCATTCCTCAGCTATTTGCCAGAAAGGGACAGATATTAAGGGGAACACACCGACAATATGAGGCTGACATCTGGACATCCTGCAATTACCTGTACAGTTCGGAGGTATGGTGCATACACAGGGTAGCATAAAGCATCTGTGTCCACATACCTTGCATATGTTCTTACATTACATGATGTACACTGACACATGCACATACGTGGGAGATACTGGCCATATGTACAGTACTGACTTACCAGGCAACTCCAGGCTCATTGGTTGGGAGACACCCACCTCCATGATGGCAGCTACTGTTTGTGGGGGCTGTTCCAAGGGTGTTCCCAGACTGGCCAGTAGCTCCTCCGTGTGTGTGAGTGGAGGCTGCATTGTTGGCCCACCACCCGTACCACCTTGTTCTCTGGTGATTGCAGTGGCATGCTGTTTTGCATGATGTATGAGGTCCGTGCAGTGTCTGTGCACCTGCTGGTAGGTGCGGTTGTGGCCGCCCACTTCGTTGACCCTCCTGCGAAGATCCTGCCACAGGTCATCCCGCTGCTGTGCATGCTGTGGCACATGGCTGAATAACGCCTCATAGTTCTCATGGAGGTACGGTATTACGACATCATCCTCCTGTCGGCTATATGCTGGTAGGTGTGTACGCGGCATTATCTGTAAGACATGATGCAGGTGACAGGTCACATTTACAGACATGTACAGTGATACTGCTGCACATACATTCTAGTACATTCGCACAGTTATCTTTGCAAATCAACATGACACTAACATGACTGGCATGTATGTGTCCCACACATGTAACACCCAGTATGCATTAGATATCATCCCCATATATGTGTGTCACCTCATTAGTGTTCCTACTGCATGTGACGTCAGGCTCCATGTGGACATATCTGTTTGCATGCACTGGTGTTCTTACCTATCTACCCATGCCTGATGTATCCATGGTAATGCTGTTGACCTAGATGCTGTGGATATGTCACATATCAACACGGACACAGCCTTACTGGACTTGGGCAGTGACAATGCACCAAGTATGCATGGAAACCTGTACATGCATCTGTTTTTCCATAGACATCTACAATGCACAGCTGTTCAACATCCTGCCACGGATCACCTGTGTTGCACATGTGATAGACATGGGACAGTGGCTAGTCGGACGTCATTTGCAGGTAAGGTTATCGGCTATAGCATGTACGGGCTGGGTTTCCTAGCTGTATCTGACACCCATTACGCCACCACGAGGGGCATCAGTGACATATTACTGATCCAAATAGATGATACTACATCTACCATACGGCCATCACACCATGTATGGCAGGGGTGATATGTGCAGCTATGTGGACAGGGCTGCATGGTATGGTGGGAGTATGGCACAGGGATCTGTCCAGCATGTGGCCATCCTAGTCGTAGGACGGTGGTTGTCCATGACGTATGTCTTTCAGATCAGGCTATGGATGTGTAGCATGTCTAACAGCATAGTGTCGCATATGTCTGTATGCAAGTTGGATAGCATGCTGCATACTGGAGGTGAGTATTGTGGAGGCTGGTATTGGCCATCCACGCATGGGCTCTACCCCTGGAGGGTGATGTGTATTCCAATATTGGTCACACGGGTGCTATGTATGTCTGTCCAATGATCTCCGTGCACATGGATACCACCCTGTCATGTCATGGGTACCTCGGATGACTACCTAAAGGGCCAGGGAGATGCCTCCAGCTCAGGGAGGTGTACTACACTACACCATCCCTAACACAGTGTCCATACTGTTGACCACAGCCTAAATGTTTCCTAATGGGTACGGGGGTATTCCCCTACTGGTGTCATTGCTGATATCATCCACCAGAGTGTGCACATATGTCACACACATCACACACACAGACCATTCTGTATGTTGTTCACAACACTGTGACAACAATTGCCCATAGGTCATGGCCGTTCACATCAGCACATACACAGATGGCTGACATTTGTCTGTGTGGTATGGGCTACAATGCGGGTGGGGTACAACACATTAACCCTGGTTTACTGTAGCTGACACTGTGTGATATGCACATGTCACTGTAGCACCTTTGGTAGTTGTGCGTCTGTCAACAGGCCACTAGTAGAACACTCCTGTGACATACACAGGCATCTGTGGCCAAACATCCATACTGTCTTGTACATCTGTACTGCTAACATCTACAGTGATAATGGTTCATGAACCTGCAGACCATACCCGGCAGTGTTCTGATGCGGTGCCACCAATCATGACTTTTGTCAACACATGTGGGTTGATAGTATACAACACCCTATCTGTAATGTGTGGGCATGCTCAGCACGTCTTCAGAGCTTCTTGTCACGTTATGTGCTACTGCTTAGTTTAGCACCCATTTCACACCAGTCCTCACAGGTACACTGTCTGTCCATACATTTCCAGCTTGATAACTGTACAACAGCTGTCGTACACACATCACTCACATACCTCGTGAGACATGGTGGTTTCCACGGCCTGTCCACCTGCCACGTACCACTTATATACAGGCATGTCCAACTGGCACGTACCAGTGCTATTGCCTGTCACTATGATGACTATGTTGTACATGTGGCAATAGAGCTATTCTCATGTCCACAGTCAATGCACACCTCCCAACATACAACAGTGCAGCCTGTGGGGGATGCACATATGCAGCCCTGCTGGGGGTTATACTGTCATCAACCCTGACTGCACCTGACAGTCATGTGGGGTTGTGCAACATTGGCAGCGCACCCCACAGATCACATGGTCCCACATGATCCCCACCACAGGCCACACATACGGAGACACCTTGTACAGTACCCCTCCATACTCTGTGTGGGCACCAACAACAGCCCACATTGCCAAACACAACCACACCAACCTGTAGCCCACAGACACGTGTGCCCATCACATACAGCCAATAGGCTGTCAGAATATACTCAACACACCTGTCTTAGGTGACTGTTGGCAGTCACACTGCTGTTCCACTCAGCAGGCTACACAAGGTGATAGTCACTTACATCCTGTTGTCCAGTAACTGGTTCTGCAACATAACTTATGCACACATGCCACAAGTCAGCAGGTACGGTGTGACTCCCCTTCCATGTTTGTGTGACAGACATTGTCACTTAGGGCACAGACTACGTGTGCAGGGACATGCAATAGCCCACCGGTGTTGTCACCCTGCTGGTGTGGTCCACGCCCTGGGAAACATTTTGCGTTCATCCAGACCTGTTACCACTGTACTACGAATGACTGTGTCACTCCCAACAGTTGTCCCTGCTTCTGCTGTAATTCCACAGGCATCTAGTATACGTCCACTTTGACAGACCCGGCCAAACAACATGATGCTGTGGCACAGTTGACCTGCACCTGTCAGCCCTGGGAGTACGGATCACATGTTGGACTCTTGCTGCTTTTATACTGCCTGTCTTGCACAGTGCCCAGTAACAGTCACCACCAGAACGGGAACAGGCTGGCGAAGCATGAGGTCATGTCACACAATGCTTGACATCATCCTCTGTGACGCACGCAGGCAAGGCACACCTGATACTGCACCACTGCAATATTTCTGCAGTGACTGGGACCTACCTCTTGGCTCTGCAGAGCACACCTGCATTGACTGGATATAGACAGATCGTACCTCTCAGGCACGTACCTGGATTGGCACACCCACAGCTGAGGTGTCCCCATATTCCACTATGTTGTACACACATCTCGGCTGGTTACTTCGCACAATGCATCACAGGTGTTCCACGTGCATATGACTTTGTCCGGAACTACTGCTGCTACTAATGTGAGACTGACAGTAACCCACACCTAACTGTGATAGCTGCACATGTACTGACACATTAGGCGTACACTGTGCGTGAGTCATAACCTCTGCTCAGCTGGTCCGACCCATACACCACCTCCAAGACCAACAGTATCCTTGACATGGACACTACCAACATGTGACTGCTGTTCGACACCTGCGGTTGTCCCCTCATTGGTGGAATCCAAACATCTGCTACCCACCCTTGTTAGCCACATACCGGCACCACACACTTGACGGCATACGCAGTAGATGAGTACTACAACACCAACTACAGATGTCGTATGACAGCGGTAGTTGTTGTCGTGACACACGTGCAGGTGGACAATGCACATGCAAACGCTGAGACATATACTCCAGTGCACTTCAATAGCACGTACACGACAATGTGGTTCATGCTATTCCACACAGACCCATGCAGGTACACACCAGAATACAGATGACACTCTGGAGGTGCAGTCCCACGGACATACTTTACAACAACAGGTGGGGGCTGTTACACAGTGGTGTACATTCCCATGGGCGGGGTGACTCACTGGTCAGCCACAGTAGGGCCACAGGATCCCATATCACATACACCATAACTAGCTACATACACATTACTGCGACACATTCTGAGATGTACCACAGGGCATTTTGGTGGTATGTCAGTAGTTGTATGCAATACCCACATCTGCTCACACATGCAACTGTCACTCTGGAACATGACAGTAACAGGTGATGTTGGCAACCTCCTGTCTGATGGCTTCATTGATAATATTGCACCCTCTCACTCCCTGCAGGGCCACATTCCTTGCAGGTACATTGCGGTGTACCTGCAGTCACACCTACACAGTACTGACCTGCACTCTATATGTCCTAGGACACAGGCCCCTTGTCACCCTGCAATATCCCAGGCTGTGATGTCCACAGAACTCTGAACAGCATTTCTCCCCACTGGGACACCATATTCAGTAATAGCCTTGTACCAGACTTTGTGGCCCCTGACTGGCACCCTGCGACTGTAACACTCCTCACAGGTGGCACCACACTACATGACTGGGACTATTGCCCTACACACCTCACTGGTCTGTTATGCATGGCTATAGGGCACATAATCATGGACATCATTTGTGGAGTCTCTGCTGTGCCCCAGTCCTTTGATGCCAGCTGGGTTGGTCTTGTTGGGGCCACAGCATGCCTCCTACACCTGTTGAACACCTTTCCTACAGTCACCAGAGTTGTTGATGATGACACGGGTGTCCACACAGCCTGCATTGTCCTCTTGCTGCTATTCAGCACCATTCTCCATTCTGGTATTGACTACATACACATCCACCTGCACATCACAACATATGTCTCCGGATGTTATGCAATGTGGCTAATGGATGGGACACACACACACACTGAGGGTGGCATACCAAATCACATACTGCAATCCAGTTACACTTGACTTACCACAGTCCTCAGTCATGGGGCCCTCATGTTCGGTATATGCTTCCCAGAGGTACAGGCTACAACTGAGGGGACTTCCCTGCCTAGCTTTACAGACCACTGCATACTCAGTGCCATTGTTGCTCCACCAGCTGATACAGACCCCATCCATATGGGTGTCACTGTGACAGATACCGATATGAACATCATGGCCTCTACCTGCATGACACTTGGTGTGTACATCACCTTTGCAGTACACCATCCTCCCACTGGTTATCACATAGGTGTTATTCCCCTACATACATGTTGCATTGTACATGTGTGTAAGACACATGTATGTCGCACACACTCCTGTGATTACCACATTGCCACTGTGGCGTGGATATCCTTCTACATGTTCAAATGTGTCTGTCCTGTGTTTGTAGCTGGTACATAGGCACCCATTGTACCTCTGAACACCGGACGTATACACACATCCATGGGTACAACACCCCACGTAGGGTGTACCTTGCACAACAGCTTTACATACCCCAACATTAATACACCATGATGTTTATTGAGCTACACCTGGTGACATATGCGGCTTATGTACAGACACCACATCTGTACACATTTGCAGACTACATACTCAGGGGTGACGTCTGCTGCACAGACAGGGCCCATGTCTGCAAATATGTTTATGGATATACTCCGCAAACACGACATACACAATAGCCACTATGACCATGATGCTCATGGATATGTGCACACACGCGACTGTGTGTGGCATGTGCTTGGGGGTTGCATTCCGAGACTGGGCACTCACCATGCTTTGGGACACGTTTCCTATGTACATCACACATGGACAGTCAGCAGCAGTGTTCATGTGATACCTCGCTTGCTGGATGGTGGACACATGCACGCCAGGGATCACTGCAGTGGCTGTACTGTACAGTGATGCAGGTTATGCATAGCTCTTCTGTTCACAGGACACTACCCTGGAGAGGTGCCACTAGTGTGCACACTGTAGTTGTTGTTACACATTGACTTGCCAGACTGCATGGTACACCACTATGAACCTGTGCAGCTATTACATGTCCTTTGTGCATGGTTACTGGTATAGCCCTTCCAGTTAGATTGGCTGTCATGCTATTACAATGTCCCGTGACTATGGGCCATATGTCTACTATTATTGTACACGCCAATCATGTTCATGTTTGTCTGTCACATCTCTTCCGCTATTCTAGTATGGGAGTAATGTTTGCGTCCTTTGCAAATGCACAGAGTGGAGTACATAGTTATTTCATCATAACTGTTTATACATATCTTAATTACATAGTACTCACATCACTATATGATACCTTTGTTATGCATCATATGCCTGTTCTCCTGTGTAACATATCTGACGTATCAATCTACTGTACTATACATTACACATGTTTTACGTGGTATACCATAATTCAACCATTACTTGCACAGAGGGTCCACCTTAGACATGTCATTGACGTTATATGCACATACACATGTGTACTGTTACAGTATATCTACATATACTATCCCCTGCTGTGGCACGTCCTTATTGGGCATACCCTGCCACTGACGGCGGGTCGTATGACATTGTTCTGTTTAATGCCATGTTGCATCCCTTGTAGTGTCTGTGCTGTTTACCATGTGGCCCACTGCTGGATGCACATCTTCTACAAGCATTGGTACGATCAGCGAGACATCACTACATAAATACCATTCCCCACTTTGTGCATGGCGGACACTGTTAATTACTGCAAACCAGGCTATGCATACACTGACATTACATAATTCAGAACATACTATACATACAGTTAAGTGTTATACATACCTTGATATCGTTCTGGTGTTTCGTCTCTATCTCGCTCCTCTGTATCACTCTTTCAACTGTTATATGGTATGAGCATACAGTTTGCATATCTGGCAAGTCATCCTTATATACGTCTATACCTGCAACATGTGGTTTACTGCCGCCAATTGGTGGTCCAGTGTGACTAATTACGTGCACTTCAGCTGTGCAGCTACTCCATTCACCAATTACGTGGCAGCAGTGGGGTATAATTGAATTCTCCACCTGGGCATTGGCCATTTGCCCTGCCTTCAGGGAGACGGCCTGTATTGTGTTTTGTTGTGTGTAATTGCAACTGCTTTGTGTAGAGCCAAGTCTATTTTGGGGTCATGTCCCCCATGGATTGTGTGTGATTCTACCTGTGGCTGTACCTGTCATCCCACCCGTCTGATGAAGGACTATTGCAAACACCTGTAACATCGCCGTTTGTTCCGTTATACGACGGATATAATTCTGTATGGTTCCTTTAAATGTCTCTCGCAAGGTATATCAACGGTTCAGCAGATGTAATTGACTAACTAAATGTTTGGGCTGTGGTTACGGTCTGTATTGCTATTGTTTACAGTGTGTGGGATGTAGGCGGGTGTACATAGCATATACGGTTTTGTGGGGCTTGCATTTCTAAGTAGTCCATATATATGTGTGTGGGCCCCTTCCCTAATTACAGTGCTATCACTTAATAGACTTCTATTATGGGAATTTACTGTGGGCCGTTGTTAATTGGTTTCAATATGGTATGCAGATGCGGTTGATACTTCCATACCTCCGGATGTACGATGATATGTGCAGAGATATTTGTAAATGAACGCTATCCCATGTATGTCTGCCCCAGATATTTGCTGTCATTGCAGTGGTGTTGGTGTCAGACCCTCTGTCACATGGCTTGCCACCTTTTCATATGGCCATAGTTGGATGCTTGCGGGTCACACAGTGGTGTTTACAGGCTGACATATGGCCACAGTCTGTACACAGGATAGCACATACTTTTATCCTCATTACAAAACTATTGTTCTTGGTCCTTCACTATGTATCGGTTTGCATGTAACATTTCCATTTCTTACATAGAGGCATGAGTATTTCCTGCAACTATTGCATATTATGTGGGACATGCGAATGTCCTACACTCACGGATAGTTGCCCTTTCTAATGTTTCATGTCAGGACACACCTGCCCAGGGGGGGCTGTCCCTCCCGATGTGGGACAGGTGTTTACCTCATGCCTACGGATAGCTATACCCGTACCTACCGTAGTCATCTACCTCCGAGTTGCCACCTACAGACACACTATGCGGACACACATGACACACTTTAGTCACACGGGAACACACATGGCACCCTCATCACACACATACACAGGCTACATCACACATGACCACAGTTGTACACGGTACCTACGTGGTCCGCACCGCCGACAGCGGTGACTACATGTCCTTACTATCATCCTATTGCTCACGGTTCTACTGTTCCAGTACTGTGTTCTTTCTGTCTTTCATCCTCCTGGTTACGCGTGTCAGTGTGTGACACGTTCCATAGTTGGCGGTATCCTGTTCATTTGTACATCAAAGGTGTTTTGAATGTCGTCAACCTATCTATATATTTGCAGATGCCAGTGACCCCTTGTATATCAACATATATCACACTATCGTCCTTTCTATCTGTATTATATATGTGTAGATGTGTGTATATATATATATATATATATATATATATATCTGTATATATATATATATATATATATATATATATATATATATATATATATATATATATATATATTTATATATATATATATATATATATATATCTGTATATATACATATCTCGGACAGGGGTGGTGACAGGCATGCTACGCCTTTCATTGTTTATTTGTCAGTGTATACTGTGTTTCCTAGACTCCGCATGTTCTGTCCTGGGACCACTCTTGTTCGGTATATACTTTTCCGAGGTACAGGCAAACGTGGAGGACTATGGCTCACCAAGTTCGCAGATGACTGCAAACTGGGCGCCATAATCAACTCTCCAGCTGACACAAACATCCTTCAAAAAGGTCTCACAGAGACAGATAACTGGTGCCAGCGCCATGGTTTAAAGCTAAATGCCAAAAAATGTATAGTCATACCCTTTGGCAAAAACAATGTGCCCACAAATTACCACATAGGCGGAAACCCATTATGTACAGAGAAAGTTATTAGGGACCTGGGGACCCAAGTTGATAGCAATCTCTCCTTTGAAAACCACATTGCCAAAGTGGTTAGAAAGACCTTCTACATAGCCCACCTCATCACGAAGGGTTTCACATCTAGATCACGAGAGGTAATTGTGCCACTTTATTCATCCCTCATCAGGCCCATCATAGAATACAATGCCCCTTTTGGGATGTACCTTACCCGACACCTGCAGCAATTAGAAAGACCCCAAAAGTATCTCACCAAGAGGATCAAGGGTCTCAAAAAGATGCCATATGCTGCTCAGTTAAAAAAAATCCAGCTCTACTCAGTTGCATACCGCCTACTTCGAGGTGATCTATGCCTGACATACAAAGCTATGTCAAATCCAGAATTAATGGACATGCTCCACCTCAGTAAATCTAAATCCCTTAGAGCCACACGCTCGAGGGACTTGAACCTCAGCACAGAAATAAATAGAACTTGCTGGAGGGACAGGTTCATAACCCAGAGGCTCCCTTCACTCTGGAATAGAATTCCAGTTCATGTGAGGCAGAGCACCTCACTGAATCTCTTCAAGAAGAATCTCAATAAGTGGATGGGGGATCATAGGTTTGTCCCAGGGATTACTCCCGTGTCACTATTAGACAGAGGCATAGTAAACTAAACCTTAAAAAGGGCACAGTATACTCAAATCAAGGGGTGGCGTAAGCCATACAGAATCGGGCTAGGCTTATAATTGCTCCAGGGCAGATAGCCTAGTATGAACCTATGAACCTATGAACCTATTGTGTCTGTACCTGTCACATTACACACCTGCCATAGGTTAAGATTACCTCCCATCCCACTTTGCGAGGGACAATCCCTCTTTGTGCAGTTGTGTCCTGCAAAATATTTGTGATCATAGCAAATGTCCTGCGACTTTGGGACAAACATATTCCCTATAGTTTATGTCATTGTTGCATGTCACCCTTATTCTGTATCTGACCCACCTACATGTTACAGGACATGGAACACGTACCTGTGACCATTACTAAACTATAAGCTTTTTATCTATGCAAAACACTGTTGTTCTGGTTTTCATCCTGGCCGGGTGTGTGTCGTCCTGCTGACATCTGGCGTATGTCCCACATTGGTCATTTGAACTGTGGCAACCCTACCGTACGTACATCTTGCCTAGCAATAGTGTTGGGTGATTGTGTACATGACTTCCTGTTCCACTCCTGGCAGTGGTCGTTTTACCCTTCAGAGCAGGCGCTATTTGTCCAGTGGTGACTAATGCTGGTGTCACCTGTTCTGTACATCATTGACCGTGATCTGCGCAGTGGCCGGTGACACTTAGCCCTGTTTCGCGCATATCCGTACAGTCGTATTTAAACATCGCTTACCAGCTGTGGACAATGCTTATTCCCATTAACATGTGCTACACATATCCTGATGACCTGCATCTGGACTGCATTACCCGTGCCGCCGGGATTATGTTACATCCCTTGCAGGACGGGGGACCGGAAACATGCACGACAGTCACTGCATGTACCACTTGGACATCTGGGGGTTGTACATGAATTATGTAAATTTGTATGTGCAGTACACTACAGCAGTTACTCCACACTACACTCACATGGATGACTCTGTTAGTTTACAACTTGATGGGTCCAGTTAATGGTATGTCCATGTGATGTTTACTGGCTGTACTCCAGCACCGGGTATGTATATCACAATTAGGTACACCCGATAATTTGCTACACCTTCATACGACCGTGGATGCAGCATGCCGGGGTGACTAATGCCTGTCATGGGTACATCCCCTGCCTTGACACTACATCCATGATTACATTTTGTGGAGCCCCTCAGTAATGCGGCGGGTAATCCGTGATGACTGTGTGTAGGACAGTCCTTACACACATGTGCTCCCGCAATTGCCTCTGCTCCATTATGTGACAGTTGCTTACTCGATGTTGTGGTGACGGGTGTCACTGTTTGCCCCATTTGGTGTTTTGCCTCTAACAATCGGGCGTGTACCTACCGATGTACCTGGGAACCTATAAACACAGCACCGACAGATGCTGATGGGCGCATATACTGTTCAGGTGTTGACAGTTCCTTGTTCCCATGGCTGTTGCGTGTACAATGTTTGAAGGCTGCCTATGTAGGATTCCACAGTGGCCCACCTATACATCACAATTTACAGGTAGTCGTGTTTGTGTGCCATCCATGTTACTGTGTGCAGGTGGGGAGGAGTGTCAGTCCATGGGAGCCTACACTGTCAAGGTATGTGCTATACGTTCCCTCTTTGCCAAGGCGTAGGCATATTGGGCACGCCTCCGTCTACCTACTGGGGCTGGCACAGTGTGTCCGTGGTCTGGATCCCTCTGTGCCTCTGTTGGCCTTGGCACTTGCGGTGGGCTGTGAGGCCCTCCCCCATTATGACCCTGCTGCAGCTGTTTCCACAGGATCATATTATGTAGCATGGCACATACTATGAAGATGTGGGCACACATGCCTGGAGAGTACTGCAAGGCTCCGCCAGATGTGTCCAATCACCGGAACTGTGATTTCAGCATCCCAAACACACGGTCTATGATAATTCTGGTTTGTGCGTGTGCCTCATTATGGCATTCTTGCATTGGTGTGTGTACATTTCTGATGGGGGTCATCATCCATGGCTCCAGTGCATAGCCAGTATCCCCCACAAGGTGACCTTGTGGGATGTCCCCCCTGACAAATACCTGATACAGCTGTGAGGCATGCCAGATATGGGAGTCGTGGTACCTTCCAGGGCTGCCAGCACACACATCCATGATAATGCCCTGGGCATTGCACATGACCTGGCAGTTGATGGAGTGGAATCCCTTGCGGTTTATATAGCGCCTACCATACTCACTGGGTGGTGACTTGATATGTATGTGCATGCAGTCTATTGCACCCAGTACCTCTGGGTAGTTTGCCACATGGTGGAAGCGACGCATATTGCTGGCCAACTCCTCCTGAGTTCGGGGGAAGTATATCTGCTCATTGGCATGTGGTAACATGGCATCCAAGAACTGGTGTAGTACCCTGGATGCCGATGCCTGTGAGATCCCCATTATATCTCCACTTGGCCTTTGAAAGGTACCTTTGGCTAGTATTCGCAAGCTTACACATACCTTCTTGTCCACTGGGATGGGTTCCCCTCTGTTGTTTCTGGTTCTCAGGTGTGGCCGATACAGCTCTACTATTTGCTGTAAGATGTCCCTGTCCACCCTGTAACACTCTACTATCTCCAGATCATGTAGCCCATGGTAGGTTACCCTTGGTCTGAACACTCTTCTCCTCCTCTGAGGCCTACGGTGGTTGTCGGCATCATCCTCCACAACACCGTCGGTCTGTAACACATGCTGATGAATCACAGCTATGGCAGCTCCCAACATGTACATTTTAAAAGTTCCCCATCTGTTTACACCTATGGTGCAGTGTTTGGGAATACACAGGTGTGTGTTGGGTGCTTTCACACTTTATACTGTTCTGCTGTGAACACTGATGATGTCATAGGGTGTGTATGTACGATCGTGGCTACAGGGTATCTTCTGTGTTTTATGTACGAAACCGCTATTGTGCTGCCTTTGGTGTTGCATTACATTTGGATGCCGTGATTACCTCCTGCCCTTCCATTTACATTTGTGTACGTTACACCTACCATTTGCTGGCATGCATCCAGCTGCCTGCTTTCATTTGTACTTTCCTAGACCTGGCTTATCTTGCGTAATGTGTGCTATTGCTGATCTACTGTGGGTTTGCTTTGCTCTGCTATGACAGTTCTCCTATCTTTGCATTCCGGGTCCTCCACACCTTTCTTTGCAATCCTATGCCTCCCCTATCCTGTTTTGCAGGTTTCTGCATGCAGGCTTGTCTACTGCCGTCGATTGGCCAACGTGTGTTGATTGGTGTTAATTGCTCCTTACTACGCCAATTACCCTGCTTCGGCATTTCCTTCTTTTCTTCCCATGACCTTCCTGTTTGTACTATTGTTCGCGGCGCGTGCATCCGCTTTCCGGGTTTTGGGCAGAAGTTCATCCCCGTACACATGTGCTTTCGGGCACCGTGTGTGCTCTCAGCTAAACGGTTATATACCCTCCTCCCCACCCCTGTCCTTCAGCTTTGCTTAGCAACAGCCAGGCCAGATTTGCATTGCTCCAATGTGCTTACTGATATGGTGGCACACCCTCTGCTGATGTCATGTATCACCTTTGATACACTCCTCGATGTTATAGCGCTGCACTGTCAGGTACATCCTTAATCCAGCGGGACGTTTGCGATTCAGTATTACCTGCCTCATTTGCATGGCATTGACTACTAATTCATAGTTACAGCACCGAACATTGATGCGGGCCCCTAGCAACCCTTGCGCCTTGCTTGTGGTGTGCTGTGCCTACCATTGCATATTATGGTGCAATCCTGATTTGTCTTTCATTGCAATTTTCTGCCATTTTTATATATTTCCATTGTATTCCTGTTTGCACACACATGCCCTGCGGTTGTACTGTGCGTTACTGTGGACATGACATTAAATGTTGTTTTTTAGGTGTTGTGCATCTTTTCTTGTGCCATTGGCTGTGTATTTCTCCATTGGCATATGTTAACTTTGTAATACATGTGTGTGGTCCGCTTCCATAACTCCGATGCTCTGTTTGGGAAAATGTAAACCGTGTTTTTTGGTTTACATTTCCATGGGCTTGCACTACACCTGCACCACTTCGTGAATTGATGTATGCCTTCATTAGCATGGTGCGACACTGTGCATGGGGTGATTTACATACCTATGCCAAGGGCTGCATAGCTCTGGCGTATGCCGGTAGTGCACGTGGGATTGGTTCATACCTGAATCGCTCGGTGGACATATTTGGCGTTGTGCCACCTACGCTACGCCTGTGCCTGGCGCAAGCTTCATGAATCCGGGGGTATGACTTTTTCAAAACTCAGTCGTTAAGAGCCTGTCATTGCAGAGTACAAATATCCTTTACATATTCTGAGATCCAGCTGTTGAAAGATTCTTAGTCGCTGACTCTTATGGCTGATACAACCCACCATAAAACTATCTTGAATCACACCTCATAAGTGGGTTATATAATGTTCTACAGTAACTCAAGTCAGATATAACTAATATCTACTGAAAAAGATGGAATGAGATCCAATAGAAATTATTTTTCTTATAGAAAGAAAAGAGACTAAATTAGTACTCAGGTAGGCTTCTATTTTGCTGACATGAGATATTCTGTCAAGAAAGGGGTACCAAAGAACTTTCAATGCACTATCCAGGCTGGGCCATATGTTTCTCAATCATACCTCAGTATATTACAGGATGCATAAACATAGACAAATACAAACTTCTATGTATATTAGAACTGCTCTACATTACTGACATTTTTTCATTTTCTAGGCTATGCTGAAAGCTCTAGATAAGATGTTTGAGGCAAATAAGCAGCTTATTCCAGCGATGTTTCTTCTTTTCCTATCCGCTAGTGACAGCCATCAATGGGTTGAGGTTAATAATTGAACACATTGCTGATTAGGGCAAAGAATATTATAAGAAAGCAGTGGAAAACAGTTTACTCATAAGCCATTACACTGCTAAAATGTAGTTTACCAATATAACGCTTTTAGCAGCCCTAGTTATCTAAAGGCTGTCATACCTTGTCAGCTCTCTGACAGTGTGAGTCTCATTAAGATTTTCTGTAGCATGGATATTCATGCATTCATATAGTCAGACTTGAAAATATTTAGTTGGAGCACTGACTTATAGCCCTGCTAGTGACAGGTCTGAAGCCTGTCTCCATGACATTTGGTACTTGGAATCTGCAGTTATATACTAATCCAACAGAAACAAGCAGCTGATGTTTTTCTGATGAATAAAAACCATTATACTAAGCTAGCTGCTGGAAATTATGTGTTTTGCTCAAACATATATGTATTTATTTACCACACACTGTTAAAGTTGTTTTATAATCAGGGGCAATATTTTAACCATACAAACATGTCTCATTCATCAGGGATTATTTTGCACATTTCTCCCCTAGTATTTCATTACCAGTTCTCCGTCTATAACATATCAGAAGAAGTAACATCACACAATGGTGATGAACTAAAACCAAATATACTGATATTAAGAGAAAAGTATACAGGCAAATGAAGAAATAATTTCAAGAGTTCCTCATGTTACTAAATATTTATGTAAGTACAAGTTGCAAGAAAAAGTTAGTAATGTCTGAGAATCACAAATCCATATCTGACAGTAAAGTAAGTGACACTTTTAAATTAAGCATTCAGCCGCAGCGGTGCAGCAGTTAGCATTGTCGCCTCACAGCAAGAGGTTCTCCTAGTTCGATTCTCGGCTGGAGCGCCTTCTGTGTGGAGTCTGCATGTCCTCCCCACGGTCGAGTGACGTTAAAGACATGCAGGTAGGTGCGAGCATGAATGGGCGTGCCTTCATTGAAGGTTGGGTGTTGGGCTGGCAACTTGGCACCGTGAAATCCACTGCCATTCATGAATGGACTAGAGTTCTGCTGTGGCGACCCCTAACCGGGAAAAGCCGAAAGAGTTTTATTTTCAAGGCCATAGTGACAGAACGTTTTAGGACAGTTTTTCAATGCAATGCCTCATTATATAAGTCTTAAAAGTCACATTTTTCATATATAAAGTAGACCCATGATATTATATCAAACAATCTTTCCTGAATTTGCTACAGAGACTGATTAGTGTTCTTCATGGTTCAAAATTATAAAAACGGTTACAAAGTTATGAAAATTACTCCTTGGTAGTACGTACTGCAGGTTATGTAAGGCTGGAAACATTATTACTATTAATTCAACAATATGCAAAATGCACATCTTTGCCCTAATTGGAGAATAAATGTTCTCCAACAGGGTGTTGATGTTTATTTATTATTTATTTATATTTGTTTTCTGGGATGGTCAGACCATACAGTGCCCCTTTATAGTGGTGGCCCATGGAGAAAAAGTCCAATATTAAGTTCAGTAATACCATATACAATATGCATGACCAATGAGGAAGTAAATGGGGCTTGACAAAATACACCTTACATTGTGTTTATTTATTTGTCTTTATTGACCAGGAAAAGTTTGAATGGGTAAAACCCATTTTCACATGAGGCCCAGAGAGAAAAGCTCTACATTTATGTTACACATGATGCACATTTATAATTGCAGGGTAAAAAGAACTATACGTGAGCTTATTTATATAATTTTTAAATATTTCTTACATGAACATAGCATTTTAACACAAACACAAGAGAGAATTTAACAGAAGTTTGCTAACTAGAAATATTAAATACAATAACAGTTAATGTATTTATATCATGATGGCTGCAGGGAAAAGATCAAACTTGGGTGTTTTTGAGATTTGCAATAATTTACACACAGATAAGTAGTAATGTAGCTTAACACTGATGATGAGAGATATGAAAGGAGAAATAATGGAAATGAGCAGGGAGATAAAAGGACAGATGAGGAATTGTAGTTAATGGTTGGGTGTGACAGAAACAGGAAGAGTTTAGAAAATGGGTGCAGTATGGGAAGGTGCAACAAGGTACAAAAGAATGGGAAGGAAACTGGCTGTAAGACTTGGAGAAAAGTAATCTGAGTAAAGCTAGCCAGGTGAACAGGAAGAACAGAACCATCTTTGGCATAGGTGATGTTTCATCAAAGTTTCGAAACTATTTAAGTTTTCTATCTGTTTTAACTGTCTGGGGATTTCATTCCAGAGTTTTGACACAAACTGGGAGTAGAGAAAATTTCCAGCAGTATTGCATGTCTTACTGGTACATAGTAAGAGCTTGTTTCTAGAGCAAAGGTCTCTAGTGTGTGAATAGGGCAGCAGAGCATTTTGTAATGCCAGGCATTTGTTTGGACAGTACAATAAGTTAGCTGTGAATTTAGCTATCATGTTATACCACTGCTCAAGCAAATCTGAGTGGATAGCTTGAAGATTAAAAAGAATGGAGATCTGTAGTGAAGGTTTGGGAGTAGGTATGCTATATCTATACATATTTTAGCATCTTCAGTTAAATAAAGCTTAATCCCGCAGAGGATGACATCTTTTTCATGAGTTTTTTTTTTTTGATTTCTTATATTACATGGAGATCAAACTTTATGGTTTTGTCTATTATTAATCCTAGTAGCTTGGTGTGTGAAACTGCTTCAACTGTGATGTTATTGAACGAGGTTAAGGTGAAGTTGGATTTGTTGCCATGGAATTGTTTGTGAGTGAAGAGGGATAGTTTTTTTTTTTTTTTTTTGAGGGGGTTCAGTAGGAGTTTGGAATTGTTCAGCCATGTCTCTTCAGAGAGACGGGATTCCTTAATAAGTTGTAGTTTTTTTGTTTGCTTAAATCTTTTGATTGAATTACTTAAAGTGATTATATTTTCAATAATTTTGTAATATGATACATAGTTAAAACCGGTTCACAACAGTATAAAATTAACAACCATAAAAACATCAGATCAAACTACATACAAAGATGTCTAGGTTTATACAGATGGTTTACATTTTGGCATTCAGACTTAATTACATATAGTGTTTAAGTGGATTCAGCTACACAAATGAGCATTGAGTCATCTGCATACTGTATGACTGAGGCATTTCCGGTGGGTTTGTATAGGCCATTAATGAAAATATTAAATAGAAGTGGACCTAGAATGGAGTGTTGGGGATGCCTACAGATATAGGAAGAAAGGAGGAGATGTCAGTGTTCCATTTGACTATTTGTTGTCTGGCAGATAAATAACAAGAGAACCATGAGGGGGATGTTTTGTCTAGACCAAGGAATGAGAGTCAGTTAAGAAGCTTGGTATGGGACATAGTACCAAAGGTTTTGGACAAATGAAGTTTGGCAACAAACTAAGTTGTCCTGGGACATCTTCAAAGGGGGGATTAGGTTAATATTAGGGGAAGTTAAGTGGGTTGGGGAGGTGAAAGGGTTAAGTGGAGGCAGGGATAGTTGGGAGGAAATGAGATAATGATGGGGAGGGGCTTGAGGATTAGTCTGGTGTAGTTGGGTTAAGCAATCACATTTTGATGTGAACTTGCTACCCACCCACCCTCCCTCTTTTCGTTGGTGGGGAGTAGGGTTATTTATCAGTGGGGGTAGGTGGAGAAGAGGGATAGGCTTGCCGTCATCTGTTCCCGCTCTGATGTCTGGATGTTCATTTCAAGGATCTGGGGAAAGGAAATGAGTAGTTGGAGGAAGCTTGCCGAATAGATAAGCAAGCTGAGGTAAGGATGGTGCTTATTTGTTGGAAGGTAATTCAATGGATGGTGCATGAAGTGAGTTGGGATGCTGCTTCATAAGTAAAGTAAGGGAGAAGTTGTATGGACCCTGCTTGATGGGCAGGGTGAGTAGGTACATTACCCTGATTAACATTGAAGTGAGGTGGGACACTGCTTCATAAGTAAAGTAAGTGAGTAGAGGTATGGACGCTGCTTACTGGGTCAGGGTGAGTAGGTACGCTGCCCTGATTAACATTACAGGGATGTTATGCTGTATTTAGAATCAATTATATCATGAATAGTTGTAATTAATAAAGTTGGTGATCAAGGCTATGTTATGGAAATTTAATAAAGGTCGTCAAATGTCATTTGGTGTGATGTGTTTTATTGAAGGGGACCGGGACAAATCAAGGAATGTTGCTAATACTAGGTTACCAGCTTTGTGTTTCAGATTAATGGAAGTACAGAAACTGAGGAGTTTACTCTGATGTGTACGAAAGCCATGTTAGGTAGGACAGAAAAGATTATTGTCAAGTACAAAGTTTAGTACTTGATGATGAATACATTTTTCTAGAAGTTTGGATAGAGGGGTGAAGATAGCAGTGGTCTGATAACAAGTTAAATCTGTTGATTTCCCACTTTTATAAAGTGAGAAAATGTAGGACTGATTCCATAGGTAGTGGGAAATGTCTCTCTTTGGTAGAATGGTTGATAAAGATAGATATTGGGTAGGCTAAGGCATCTGCTGCTAGTTTAATATATTTGGCAGGAAAGTTATTAAGGGTGAGTATCTTTGTTTATAGTCTGAATAGGAGTTTTTTGATGATGGAAGGCTTTTATAGGTTTGGGGATGTTTTGCTTGCTGGAGAATGTTTTCTTTTAAAGGTTGGGAGGTGAAATTTGTGTCTTTTGCAAGTGAAGTTACTGCCTGGATAAAGAAAGTGTTGAACTGGCTAGCTGTACTCCCTGAATGGTTGGTTACTGCAGTGGTTGGTTGGGTAGGGTGGCCAGGCCAGGATGAATGAGTTTGTTTACTAAGGACCAGAACATTTTAGGGTTGGTTTGGAGTGAGTTTTATAGATTAGTTTAGTAAGATCTTTTGTCTGATTTGATGTTATTTTTGTAGTTTCTAAGCTGTCTGTACTGTTGCAGTGTAGCTTCAATTTTTGTTTTGTTCCCAGTATCTCCAGGCTTTATCTGCATTTTGATGATTTTAACATCTAAAACTCAATATTCTCAGCAGAAACTGCAGGAAGCAGGAACTCGGTTGTCTGTTGCAGGTATTCAACAAAATCATGCAACATAGAAACAAAACCTGCCCATACAGAAAATATATCATCCACAAACCTGGCAGAGTATGGAATATACTGTTTAAAAAGATTGCTCTCATTAAAGACATAGAGTGTCTCCCAATAAGCTAGCACTAGGTTTGCATAACTATTGGCACAAGGTGTGCCCATTGCTACACCCACCCTCTGCTTGTAAAGCTGGTCATTAAAAGTAAAAACATTGCTGTTCAAAATTAAATCAAGAAGTACACTCATAAGATAAATATGTCCTGCACTGTAATCAGAATATTTAGATAGAAACGGAGTAACAAATTCAAACCCTGTGCCATTGGGTATGACTGTGAAAAGTGATACCACATCCATTGTAACCAACAGAAAATTGTCATTGTTGTTGGTACTGGACCACTCAAATAAAGATGTTAAAATGTTCTTAGTATCTCTAAGAACAGTGTTAATTTTGTCTAATACTGGTCACAGTTGCTTTTCAACATAACTAGACAAGGGCTCAGTTGCCCAACCATGACCCTTATCGGAGGGTTTTCCACAGATTTATGAAATTTTGGGAGGCTGTGTAAAATAGGAATGATAGGTTATTCGATCAAAAAATATTCAAACAATTCCTTGGTAATGTTACCTTCCATCAACAAATCATGTAGATTAGAGCATATTCTTGATAACTTATCAGCATCACATTTAAAGCAAACAGCATAAGTAAAACTATCAGATAGCATATTACACATGCTGTCTGTGTACCTAGAGGTGCCCATCATAACTATGGCACCCCCTTTTTCAGCAGGTCTATATATGTGTTCCATCAAAGTTAACTCCATGAGGGCCTTAAACTGTGTTTCTGTAAGGTTAAAAAAGTCTCTATGATGTTTACTTTGCAACAACTTACGTATATCTTGTTCACAAAGTTTCACAAAAGTCTCAACTAATGGTGGATTCACCAGGGCAAACCGACTAGGCCTCTTAGTCCGGACAAATAATCTCAAATCAGTAAGTACATCACACAAACAAGAGCCTTTGGAAGGAATAAGAAAAGCCCTTGCTTATCACTTGTTATTCATTTGTTAGAATAATGGTGAATATGTTCACGATTAAGTTAAGTCTGTGAAATCTTTCTTCATATGGCTGGACCAAGATCCAGCTGCCCAGGCATCAATGTCGTTTTTTGAACCTGCCTGCCTATGCTCTGAGTGATCTCTCTTCTCTTTGGCAGGTAAAGGTTGTGGTAGACACATGTATAAAAAATTTGTCCAGCAGTATATTCTATACTACGCCATGTTCATGGATGATATACATATACCACTGGATTCACGAAACCTCCATGTAAGACTTAATATGTCTTACTCGGAGGCTGCAGTTGAATGGTATGATGTCAGCGTGCCATGAATATTCATGAGGGCATGCTGACTCAACCGTAACTCTTAGACTGAGTAGGAAAGCAGGGGGCGTGTCCGACTGCCGAGCAGTCTAAATGTCCATGCCCCTGCAAGGTTTTAAAAAGCATAATGTCAACACACAAGAGCGAGTTCACTCAAATGTACTTGCACCCAACACCACACTCCCTGACACTGTAAACCCCCATCACACTTATATAAAGTAAATAATTATTTTTTTTTTTAAAGCCACGATATAGCTGCCCGTATTTGCGTGTTTGTGCGCGGGTGTGCCCATTGCTTAGCTGTAGTTAGCAATTCCGGCATGGAAGAGCATAAGAAAGAATGTTTATGCAAATCACACCAAATTGCAATAGTGTAATGGTGGAGCATATGCGCAAAGAGGAGGCATTCATGGTTCGAGTCCCACCACTCCCCTTTGTACTTATGTTGTAAATCAGTATATGAAATAATACCAGACATATATGATTAAAATATTAGTAAAAGCAGTGAAATGGCCAATGTATCAGTGAACAAAATATATATTTTTAAAGGATCCAGATATATAATAGCCTGCCGTTAAGCAGCGCTTTACCCAGCTAAACAGAGGAGCCCAAAGTTTAAAAGCACTTTACCCAGTGCAGTACAGGTGCCCATAGCTTAATAGCGTTTTACCCAGCGCAATAGAGTTGGCCAAAGTTTAAATGCGCTTTACCCAGTGCAATGTGTTTGAGCGGACGTGCGCGCCGCGACAACCAGGGCACCATAGGGCACTGGGGAGCAACGTAGAGCTAAGTTGCTTAAACACAGCCACACCCCCTAGCCTGTCTAGACAGTATTGAAATAAAAGAATGACAAGGTTCGAACCCAGGACCCTGTGCATCATAATCAAAGTACAGAACCACTAAGCCATGACAGCTTAGATGAAACAGCTACTATTAGCATACATATACTTAGAAATGGTAGATTAACCATTACTAAGCATGTCTGCAGTCAGCCTAGAATTCTCAAAAATGGCCAATCACAAAAAAGTGCGAGGAAATGCGGCATATTTAAGCCCCATAGGTGGGAATACTCGCCATAACTGATTGTAGCTCACATTTGCAGTCAGAATGGCAGGTGCAGGAGAGGGTTTACGCTTCCGAGTGCAGCGTTGGGGCATCGAGGAGTCAAAATACATGGTTTGGCTCCTTGTCCACCATCATAAGTCCAGACTCCTGCAGGGCCAGTTCCAAGGGACAGAGTACAAGGCTGAGGCTTGGAACCGGTTAGCTCATGACCTCACCAGTGCCACAGGTGTTCCTCGCACCAGTGAGCAGGTCCGTCACCACCAGGCAGACCTGAAGAGATGGAAGGAGGACCGCCTGAACCAATGGATACAGGAGGCCCGTGGGATGCAGGATGCCCCATGACTGAGTAAGTAGCCATAGAATGCAGTATGTAAGAATTGATAATTGATTCTGTATAACGGATAGGTATGTCTCAATATCCCTTCATTTACTTCACAGCTGCAGGTGACCGTGCTGCGAATCAGCAAGCCTATGCTGATAGGCTGCAAAGGCTGTGCCACCAGGCAGGTTAATGAAAATTCTGCATGTTTTGTTATATAACATAGGGGAGAGAGCATGAAATAAAGTGTTGTAGTACAATAATACAGCCATAAAATGGCCTGAATAAGTCCTCTGCATGTACTGCCATACGAAATAGTCATAGTGCCAGAAAAAGAGCGTAGTAATCCATTAAGAAAGGTAACATATGTCTGGAATAAAATCTCTGCAGGTACTGTCATATAATATATGTGAGTGAGCCTGCAAAAGTGTGCTCTAACCCATTAATAAAGGTATAATATGTCTTGAATATGTCTGCCATATGCACTGTTATAACAAATAAAGGAGTGAGCCTGTGTAAAAGTGTGTAATGTCAGTAATAAAGGTTTAAAACCCAGAGTGTGTGTGTGTCACTTAGTTTGAAATGTTGTTGTACCCTTGCATTATACAAATAGTACTGTGTTAGAAAGTGCTGACAACCCAGAGTTCTGCAGTCCCATCTACAGTGGGTGATGGAAGTGCTAGTAGCTGTGAAGCATATATACAGTCCTCAACAGTCAGTTACTGGCTGGCATGCATAAGTAAATCTGGCACACGAGTGGCATGCTAATATGTTCCCCAGAAATGTGAGTGTGCTTCAATAAATGCAGGGCTCTGTACAAACTGAAGGAAAATGTCATGTGAAAACATCCAGATATGTAGATAAAGAAATATAAATGCAACCATGAAATATGTAGCAGTAACATCTGCATCTTGAGCAGTTAGTATGTCAGATATAGGTCAAGTATATATTGAACTAGCCAAACCCATTACGCAACCTAATGCATGGTGGCAAGTGTAATAATACATGTAGGAAATATACACTTGCAGTCACTAGGAATGTAGTGTAGAGTAAAAGTGATTATAAGATGTTAACTGAGGTTTTTTTCTACACCCTACTGTTTGTGTATAAACGATGCAATTCCACACCTCAATGGGTATGTGTAATCTTAAATATTTGTTGAGATATATGTCCTATTGTTTTATAAGTATTTGCATTCATGTTGATGCATGTGCCCTGTTCAAACACCACGTCCATGGTGGCCTGTTGCTACCAAACATCCCTGTATGCTGTTGGAATATCCACTGTCGTTCAATATATGCATGTGTTATGCTTGCTGTTCAACTGTTGGAACCTTGGTGTGTTGGGTTAATGGGAATATTACTGCATGCTGTTACAACTAATCTGGAATGCTGTTGTTTATGTTGTAATTAAACACACCTAATCACAGAACATATGGGAAGGGCGGTCCCAGCGGACCCATCTGTCCCTCCTCAGTTGGTGGGTGCACCTGGCACCAGCAGCTCCAGTGCCCAGCCCGGGCTCCCCTCCTCCATTGGTCCTGAGCTGGAAGCACTGCAGGGGATGGAGCTCATCCCCCTGTGCAAGCGTGGGTAGAGAAGGGCCACCTGTCACCCTTCAAAGGGTCTGGGCTGTGGTGCGTAGGGAGATCCAGCATTCAGTCGCTGATCCCCTATGCCAGCTTGAGGCGAGAGTGGCGCGTCTCTTGGGTGAGCCTGCCCATCCTACTCAGCCCCCAGCACAGCCACCCTCGGGGCTGTGAAGGTGCAGTGGTGACTGCCCATGGGTGGGGATCTCAGTTCCACTGTTATCATCTGTGGGCTCATGGGCTTGCGATTTCCAAACAACCTTCCCCGTCAATTGTGTTCACCCACCCCATGTGTCAAATTCTGCCCCTGTATGCGTCTTGTTTGTCTTGTCTGTTTACCTCCCCAACCTACTTCCCCAAGTATACCTACATCCCCTACCTCACATTCCACTCTCACCTGAAAAAAAAAATAAAAAAAAGGGCAATCTGTTCCCACAAAAAAAATTACGTCCCATACATAGCTGCCCATTTCGTACACATGCCCGCCGGACATGTAAACTGATAATTATAATTGGCAGTACAACATACTCTGTTGTCCTCACCCCTCTCTCAGGGGTGGAAGGTTGCAAATTTCACACCAAATTACGAACATATGCACAGCTGTTGCTGGTAAAGAAATGGGCAGCTATGGGCCTTCCTTACACCCTTCCTGCACATCCCAGCTGGTTTCCCTACTGTCTTTCCCTCTTTGTGCCCCCCTTTTCACCACTTTCCTATCTCCCCATTTTCTTTTCTTTCAAAGAAATTAGCATGGGGGTTAGCGGGAGTAAGCACTTTTAAGCAGTAGTTAGCGGGGATGCACTAGTGTGAGCTTGTGTGCGCTTAGTTACGCATCACTAAGCATCATGCAAACCAGCGCAAACCCACTTACAACTGCTTAAAAGTGCCTTAGTCACTCTGTATGACAGGGCTCTTGTATTGCTCAGCAGCAAAATAAAATTCACCTATCAGTCTCAAACCACAGACCTTGGGCTCACCAGTCTGCATGAAGTACCACTACACCACAGCAGATATACAATAACTTGGTGCTGAAAGAAATATATCATGCATTACAATGAGTGAATGTAAAGGGAGAATAGGAATGGCATAACACAAATCATGTTCTGTGGCCCTTAACCAGCAAGTGTTGTGGAATTGCATGACATGACTGTGAAAAGAGAACCAGCCATGCTAGTAGGGAATAATGTTACAGTAGCACCTTACAAACCCCACACAGTATCAGAGCAGGATAAACACTGGCATATTTGAATAGGTCACAGGCCAGACCTCCCAACTGTGACTGGTTTACAGGGATGTCCCTGATTTGCAAACAAATGTTAGCTGTGCCCCTCAGACTCCCTGTGAAATGTAGTAACAGTAGGCAGAAAGGTGGGGAATCCCACTTAATAATAAATGTCAATAAGTGAGAGCAGACACTGCTTACACGTCAGAAAAGGTGTAGTAATACATATGCTCAGAATCCCCCAAAGTCGCAACTGCAAAATATCTGAAATATATCACAGGTGTATCCCACTGATATGTACCTCTCCCTGAGGCTGTTCAAATATATACCTGAGAGTATCTGAGGCCTGGAAGAGTCAGAAACACACAGGCATATCAGCCTGTCTGCTGTTACACACTCTGCGAATAGCTGTAGAATTAATTCCACAAGCATGCCCTTATGTAGGAGTACAACACAGAAATATCAAAGGATGTAGCTATGTACTGCTAGCAACCACCTGTGACAATGCCATTGTTCAGGTGCTGAAAAGACTGGTGTGGTGCAATGAATACTAGGCTAACCTCTGTCTACCATCTGGATATGTCCACAGGTGGGAGCTACTCAGACAGATTACTAGCCTTTATAGACTTACAGGTACACAGCAAATCTGCATGTTCAGCAAGATAAACATCACACGATAATAAATAATGCACTCTGCAGTTCTGCACCCCTACCCAAAGGTACTATATACCCATGTAGTCAGGCACAACCAAGGGTGTAGGTAGGCATACACAGCAGTGAAGTATGTCCAGTTGTCCTGAGCAGACTGTGCTAATGTCAACACAAACAAACCACAAACTGTTCAGAAGTGAGTAACGTACTAATGACAGTATAGCAGTTCACAAACAGTGCATGTGCCTGATATTCATAATTGGTAGTACAACATACTTAGTTGTCCTCACCCCTCTCTCAGGGGTGGAAGGTTTCAAATATCCCTCCTAATGTATTGCATTTGCACAGCTGTTGCTGGTAAAGAAATGGGCAGCTATGGACCTTCTCCACACCCATCCTGTACATCCCGAGCTGGTTTCCCTACTGTCTTCCCCTCTTTGTGCACCCTTTATCACCACATTCCTATCTCTCCAATTACTTTTCTGTCAAATAAATGAGCGCAGGGGTTAGCAAGAGTGAGCACTTGTAAACAGTTGTAAGCGGGTTTGCACCAATGTGCGCATGTGTGTGCTTAGCTTAGCATTGCTAAGATATGATAAGCTAAGCCAAGTTCAGCTTAGTATTGCTAAAATAAAATAAGCTAAGCTAAGCTTAGCTTAGCATCGCTAAGCGTCGCGCAAACCCGCTTACAACTGCTTAAAAGTGCTAAGTCACTCTGTATGACAAGGCCCTTGTACTGCTCAGCAGCAAAATAAAATACCCTTATCAGTCTCAAACCCCACACCTTGGACTCACTAGTTTGCATGACGTACCACTAAGCCACAGTAGATATACAATAACTTGGTGCTGAAAGAAATATAACATGCATTACAATGAGTGAATGTAAAGGGAAAATAGGAAAGCCATAGGAATACATTGCAATAACTACTGTTGTATGCCAGTTAATTCTCTAATTTGAAAAGAAAGTACATACTGCCATGTATCCAGTGTTAGCATTAGGAGGTGTGAGTAAACCTACACACTGAGAAGAGTGTACTGGAAGAAGCAACAGTCAGGTTTCAGTGCAACATGCATTTCACTGGCTACAACCCAGCTTCAGATATGAGACATATACCAACCTTCTGACTGAGACAACAGTGTCCACAGCAAACAAGCATGGTCCCCACCTTGCAAAACTGAAAGTGCTACACCTACCTAACCTATCATTTTATAGCAGTGTCCTGAAATCACAGTGAGAACTGCAATTACCAAACAGCAGGCTGCATGCAATTACTAAATGGTGGGCACCAATTGGTGCAGAGGCCATCACATGCACATGTGCAGATACCTAGAAAAGCAGCCTGTATCTGCTGTCCACACATGCAATAATATCATTGCACCAACTGGGAGAGAGAGAGAGAGAGAGAAAGAGCGCAAGCAAGAGAGACAGACAGAGACAGACAGACAGACAGATGGATACAAACAGGCAGTAGGAGACAGACACTGAAAAGAAAGACCAACACACAGAGGAAACCAAAACCAAAAATAAATAAATAAATAAATAAAATAAAAAAAAAAATCAACAACTACAACAGACAGAGGTGAGGAATACAAAGGTAATATATGTAACAGATATGTATTTGCTGACATCCGAATGATGTGTCTGAAGGGTACTCTACATACTGTGAATCATCCATATGTGGCAGCAGTCCATATATATATGTACATGCACATTTGCATAGGGCAAGGGACATACTGCAACTGTTAGTGAAGGCTGGACATATGTATGTTGTTGAAGGCTTCTATGTGCACATATGTATATAGGTTGTAGTGTGTGGCATTGCAGACAGCAAGCAGTGCCGGTATATGTCATGTGGTGATTAAATGCTGTGGGACGGAGCTACAGGCAGTGAGGCCTGCTACAGCTATACAGCTGAGGACAGCAAAATGCATTCTGCACAACATTGTGCAATAGTATTACATAACCGTACGTCTCACAACTGTTGCATAAGTGACATCCCCACCATGAAAGGTGGGCAGTATATGTGCCTATATGTGCAGCTATATGTACAGCAATGGATGTTTAGATGTATGTGTGTATATATATATATATATATATATATATATATATATATATATATGTGTGTGTGTGTGTGTGTGTATAGATATATATATATATATATATATATATATATATATATATATATATATATATATATATATAGCTATATACATATATATATATATATATATATATATATATATATAGAATTATAGATATATATAGCTATATATAGCTATATACATATATAGACAGATATAGATATATCTAGATATATGTAGATATATATATGGATATATATAGATATATATGGATATATATGGATAAATATAGATATATATCGATATATATGGATATATATAGATATATATATAGATATATATGGATATATATATAGATATATATAGATATATATAGATATGTATGGATATGTATGGATATGTATAGATATGTATATATGTATGTGTATATGTATATATCTATATCTATATCTATATATATATATATATATATATATATATGTATATATATAGAGGGGGGGGGGACACGGGGTCATATGTACTGCAACAGGTGCCTGTTGTCCAAGGCATGCACTGAACACCATTGTTAATACTGCAGTGCCATACCCCATTCCAAAACACCTTACGCAGTAACTACCACATAGGTGGTAGCCTGCCTAACACTGAAGGTGTCAGAAGGGAACATGGGACACAGGTGGACAGTAGGCTCCCCTTTGATAATCACAGTGCCACACTAGTCTTGTAATCTGTCTACGTGGTACGTGTCATCACAAAAGGTGTGTCATCTAGGGAAATATAGGTCGGTGTTCCACTCTACTCATCACAATGCCCCATGTGGTATGTACCTCACATGACAACTACAGCAAGTGGAAAGGCCACAGACATACCTAACAAAGAGTAATACTGCCCTCAAACACATGTCCTATGCAGACTGACTCACAAAACCACAGCTAGAGTGCGTTGCATACCGCCCACCCAGAGGTTACCACTGCCGGACATACAGAGGTATGTCACACCCATAGCAGTCGGCCAGCCACCATGACAACACCTCACAATCCCTCCAGGCTACATGACCTAGGGCCCTAATCCTTGTCACCTCACTAAACAGCACATGCTGGAGGTACAGGTTGCTATCCACAAATATGCCATACTCTGGACTAAACCACCCAGCATTAACAAACAAGGCTCCTCATTAGCAGATGTCATACATACCCCTGATGATTGTTTTAGAGATAGGTAATATGCCCTGGGAGTCACCTCTGTGTATCCGTTTGACAGGATCAAGTGAATGTGGTAGCATATGGCTAGGCTGCTCTAGGCCCTAGGGCCAATAGCGTATTACCTACCTATGACACAATGCACACACACATGTTCTCAGTGCAATACCTGCTATGTGAAGTGGAATGAGTGTGACAGTGACTGTGTGCATGGTTTGTAAAGGTGTGATAGCTTAGTGTGAGGTTGTGTCTGTCATGGTAGTTTGTGTCGCAGGTGTGAGGCCAGAGAAAGATGTGTCAGTTATTGGGATGCAGACATAGTAGGATGGCATATGCTGTGACGTAGTTCCTTGTGTACGACTGTGGTGCCCAATTGTTGGCTGAAGCAATACATGTATGCTCAGTAAGTGGTACTGCTGGTGAATCCAGCTCACATATGAACTGTTGTACTACCTGAAGCTGTAGGCCTAAACAGCACAGTATGGTGTATGTTCACATTCCCTGGTAACACTGTCTTGTGTGTTTCCTGTAGTCTGCACAGATTACATACCTCAGGCATAGGTATCTGTAAGTAGGGACACACAGTACTATAAGGTACACAGATAATGCTCATCTGTGTCGGCATACATTTGTGTGTTGTATGTATGTCTGATGTGTGTGTAATGATGCCTGTACCATGCCCTCAATCACATGTGTGTTACAGGGTATGTGTGTGTACCTAGCAACATGTATACTCTGTTACAGCAGTATGCCAGCTATATTAACAGCCGTGTACATATGTTAGGTAGGGGTATGGCATCAAAGACTAGGGTGGTTTACTGGTAATACTGTAAATGTACATTAAATTCATTGCATCGGATGACATATTTTTTCATGCATTAGCTTGATATATACCCCCCGGGGCGAGGTTGTGCATTTTTTACCAAACAGTGTGCCGACTACTGGTGTATACTGGTTTGTTATATGGAGTGTGGCAGGCACTGTCAGCCAGTTGTGGGCTGAGCACTGATATGTGGTATTGAGAGTGTGTATCCTCTGATAGACAGATAGATGATATATATGGAAGTTAAGTGATATCTGTACTTCATAATGTTAAGTGTGCCACATGACTTGCTCACACATATCGTTTAATTGTCTTCCAGGGTTATGGCTCATCAACGCAATCCATCGTATACAGCTGTGGAGGAGCAGGAAATACAGAACAGCCTGGTACAGCACTATAACCTGTTTTTTTCCAGGGCCAGCTAGCACCAGCATGAGCGTACTGCACTGTGGCAAGATCTTGTTCGCCGGGTAAATGACATAGGCATGCATAACCGGACATATGAGCAGGTACGCCATAACTGCAGTGATTTAATTAGACATGTCTGGCAGCGTACGTCTGATATCCATAGGCAACAGCTTACCACAGGTGGTGGGGCGGCCATACATCCCCCCCTCACCAGAGTGGAGGAGCTGCTCCTAAGCATGGTGGCTCCTTGCCTACAGCAGCAACAGCATCACACATGTGTCATCATGGAGGCCGGAGCCACCCAGCAGGATGACATGGAGCATGCAGGTAATATGCTCTAGCTGTAGACTACCGTTACCTGTATTGTTAGAATATGCATATATGAGATGTGTACTGTGTGTTTAGCAGTTGTGCTGCCTATCGTGTGCAATACCGATATTTGGAATAGTATCTGTACACCTGTGACTGTTGACTGTTGTTCCACTGTAGTTTAGCACACTCACAGTAGCAATGCCACAGTTGTGGCCACTGACAAACTGTGTCATATTCTTGTAGGTCCCTCTGGTGTGACAGCAGGGCAGACAATACATGCTGGTGAGTGTGTTAACACTTTAATATTGGCAAGGAAATGTGCATGTCATAGGTGAGGTGTAGGCCATGTACACATAACACACCTACGCATAATGCATGCTGTGCATGTTTGCTGTGAGACATCAATCATCTCAGTAAAGTCAGTAGCTGCCTCAATCACATGCAATGCACAGTGCAGCAGACACAATTGTGGCAACACTGTACTGCACATTGGATATGCATAGTTGCTACAGCTGTACACAACAGAACACGTTTATCATATGCAGTACACAAAAACATGCTATATTTGGCATTACCACACACCCGCTGTAAGGTCACACTTCAGTATCCCACATGTCATGCACACACACATGATGTACCTCAGGGGTAGAGGCCTATCATGGAGCTGTGCAACACTCTGCAACACATAACACAGTCATGTTAGGCAATGCTCCCTATTGGGCACCTCACACACCCATGTACAAGGTGGCTGTGTAATTGTGAACGTAGCCACGGCACTGCAGTTCAGATACAGCATGCTAGGTGGTGGTCTTGCACACATTAGTAGCTGTGAGTGACCACAAGATGCATGTTGATGATAGCACAGGGTACTACACCCCATCCAGTTACAGTGACCACAGTACTACTCATAGCAGTCATTGCTTTGCACCTCAATGTTGTGTGTGTGCAAACATATGCACCTTAACACAATATGCATACCATGTTGTATGTGTGCTTACATATGCCAGTATACACAATATGCACATCAGTCGCCATCCAAACAAAGTGTCACATATATGTCCTGGAATGCTAGTGGGTGTATAGGTCACTTGACACACATTGGGTATGTGTGGTGTTTAATGTTGCAGTCATGTAGCATGCCATGCCATGTCTGGCACCGACATATCTGCAATATGTCACACTCACCATAACCACTGTACACTGGCCATGTCGAGCATTGGGATTCCTTCACGTCAACATCATCCCATATGTGTACATAGCATGCATGTGCTACACCCGTGCCCACTATTATCTGCTATGGACACAGACACTGTACTCAGACATGGATATCTATGTGTCGCACAGATAACACATACAGCCATGGCATGTATACTTGTGAGTGATGGTGCACAGGGCATTGCAGAGCCGATAATACCTGCACAGCAATGTTGTGTCCATGTACACATTGTGTTCCAGGGTGTAGCCAATCACTGAACAACTACACAGTTACATCAAAGCCATGTATACTGTCATTAAATAGGGGTGTCTACACTTGCACTGCATGGTCTTGTGCAACACATATTCTGCATGCTGACACGTGCGTGGTGACTGTTTACCTTGTGATACTGACACCCACCTTCACCCACTATAGAGTATGTGCTGGATTGCTAGTGTGTGTGTATGTGCTGTAGTGAGAAGTGTATTAGTGTTCATGTGTTCATGTGTGCATGTGTTCATGTGTGCATGTGTTCATGTG
This sequence comes from Protopterus annectens, assembly GCF_019279795.1. Taxonomy (NCBI): domain Eukaryota; kingdom Metazoa; phylum Chordata; order Ceratodontiformes; family Protopteridae; genus Protopterus; species Protopterus annectens. The sequence goes on from NC_056734.1 coordinate 101,908,956, forward strand.
TTCATGTGTGCATGTGTTCATGTGTGCATGTGCGCATGTGTTCATGTGTGCATGTGTGCATGTGTGCATGTGTTCATGTGTTCATGTGCAGACCGTAAAGGGTGTTTCCTGTCTTCCTCTCACAGGTGCTGAGTTAGGGGTGGCCGAAAGCAGCAGGGAACCTGAAGCCACTGCCATGAAGAGTGGTGATGATGAGACATGTATTTTGGCACAGGAAGGTTTGACAGGGTTTGTCGTTGGTCTGCCAATCAACAGTACACAGCGTTCAACCCCATCTATGCGCACACTCATACTGTCAATACATCCCTCACCACCAATGGCCATAGGTGAGTTACAGCATACAGTTGGCATTGGCCAGGAGAGTGTGGTACCCATAGCGCTTGCATCCCTTCACAGCAGCCATAGCCGTATTCCTGGAACAATACCACATAGGCGGAGGTCCAGGGGTTCTCGGGGGAGCATCGCTGGGCGTATTGCCCCTGGCAGGCATGCCCTCACAGGTCTTACGACGTCCAGTATGTTCCAGGCTGTAATGCAGGCTCAGGCACGTATGGAACGGTACACCAGGCAGGGACTTAGGATGCAGAGGGCACATTACACCGCTATCAATGACAGTATCCGTGACCTTGCCGGTGCCATCCGGACTTACACCGAGGTCATTGATAGACGTTGGGGGGAGACATTAGATGCCCTCCACAATATGTCTTCCATGAGCCAAGACCATGCGGACGGTTGCGACGTCGACGCGGACGCATGCCAGCAACAGCAACAGCTGGCAGTAGTCGCGGATAGCCCACAGTTCACAGCTGCTCCCGTAGTGGCGGTACCAGCCCCAGCAATGCTGGGGCTGGCCTGTCCATTGACCGTCCCAGTAGACCACGTGCACGTGGCTCTGGCCAGTCCCAGCATGGACATGGGTCCAGTCATCATACCTCTGCCTCTGATGACAGTACCCAGTCAGGGTTGGTACCCGATACTGTCCGTAGCACCCCTGCCAGGCACAGGTACTGTGTCCGTGGCTGGAGACAGTGATCTGTACAGCCTAGCAGGTACAGTCTGTGGCTGTTCCACAAACTACCATATATGGCAGCCACATGATGGAGCTGTGTGCATGCAGACACACACACATTAACCAAAACTCTAGGGCTCACACATACACACACACATTACATCAACATTGGCCCATGCTGTACTGTTGTCCCTCACACACACACACACACACACACACACACACACACACACACACACACACACACACACACACACACACACACACACACACAGACATGTCGATTGGATGGGTCAATGTGAGGCTCTGGCAAACAACAAAACACCCTGTGCATATGATGATACCTGTATTGCCTCCTGTCATCTGTAAAATTGACAGAGGAACAGGCTAACATGGTGCTGATGCACAGGGTGACACTATAGCCATGTAGCCATATTAGCAAGTTGTCAACAGGAAAGTGTAATGACATCCTTGTAGGTATATCTGAGCAGACATTATGCATCAAAGCTCTGATTGTCAATGTTGCATTGTTGACACCACTGTTAAGACTGAGTATGTATTGTCCACCCATGTGCCACTTGGCTGAAGTGTAATGTGTTGCCAGCATGTGTTAGTGAGTGGACAGTACGTGTGTGATGTGTGCAATACAGATTAGCAAGTGTACACCTGTGAACATGGTGGGTGTGCACTGTCTGCATGTACGTGCATAGTGGACACACGGGACGTGTGACATACCCTGTTGTACACATTGTTAACATCTCATAGTATCTTTCAATGGCCAGTATGCATTCTACTACAGTTATATACTAACATGGGTAGACATGTGTGTATGACATGGGTTGACACTATGCTGTGGGTGATACCATTAATATCTGTCAATGATTTGTGGTCTGGTAGTATACACAACCTCAACAGCATGATTATAAGCAATCATTGGATGATGTCCTGACAAATGACACACAGTCATAGGAAACTCAGTAACAGTTGGATACTTCCGGTGCTACACTATAACACTAACCAGTGGTAATGACCGCCACCCATTCCTGTGACCACATCTGTTTGGCATATAGCCCCCTTAGGTACATGCAAACACACTAGGGATGTGTCCATCCAAATCTGGAAATGCATGCATTGGCCTACAATGCATTCCTTGGATGGGACGCATATCCTACACAAGGGTATCATACAGACAGATACCTGTTGTCTGATACATGCTGTATAGCAGTAAGCCGACTATGGCATAGTCATCCACATGTACTATACATACTATCCCATCAGTACCACATAGGTGGTAGCCCTCAACATGTATGTTGGGTACCAATGTGTACATACAGCCTCATGTTATGTCATGTGTCCCTTGGTATCCACATATCCATAGGTATTGTGGAGTCCCAAGGTGTATCACATAAGACATTAGAGGCCTGAATGCATATCCACAAGGCAGTTGTACACTTATAGAGACTGTCCATTATTGGCAGTCGTTGTTGTGTATGAACATGTCTGACATATACCCCAGGCATATACCCTCACTCACACTACTCTTAAGTAACTGTCATGGGTGTGTGCGGCACAGATGACCTTGGCCACAGATCACGACAGTGGACGGCCTTGTCACATACATACATATGTGACCTATGATCTGAGAAGCAGCGGTACAACCTGTCAATGGAAACAAATGTATTCATGTAGTATGCAGGCTTCATACCTATGTACTGATTGAGGGGACATGTACACATATATATTTGCCATGCAGATACGTGATGTGTGCAATGCACTTACTGTTGTAATCATAATATGTCATACCATAGTAAAAGCAAAACCCACACTGCATGACCAACAGTGACACACACACAGTCAGTGTTTGCAGGATTCAAACCCCTATCTAACTATGTTATGATACTAGAGAGAGATGCATTAAAATGGTGCACTATTTGCTTTACTGGGTGGTTTTCCTTCTCTGTCTGTATTTGTCAGATGGTGACATCATCAGTCTTTCCAAAGAGGAATGTACCTCTTTTAGTGTGTTTTCCCAGTCTCCAGAAAGGGCACTCCTTTTAAAGACAATTGCACACATACACACACCCCCCACACACAGTCAGCGTTTGCAGGATTCAAACCTCTACCTAACTATGTTATGATACTAGAGAGATGCATTAATACAGCGAGCTATTTATTTTACTGGGTGGCTTTCCTTCTCCATCTGTATTTGTAGGATGGTGACATCATCAGTCTTTCCAAAGAGGAATGTACCTCTTTTAGTGTGGTTTCCCAGTCTCCAAAAAGGGCACTCATTTCAAAGACAATTGCACACATACACACACCCCACACACACAGCTAGCACTTGCAGGATTCAAACCCCTACTTAACTATGTTATGATACTAGAGAGAAATGCATTAACATGGCACACTATTTGCTTTATTGGGTGGCTTTCCTTCTCCGTCTGTATTTGTAGGATGGTGACATCATCAGTCTTTCCAAAGAGGAATGCACCGCTTTTAGTGTGTTTTCCCAGTCTCCAAAAAGGGCACTCCTTTCAAAGACAATTGCACACATACAGCGCTTTCAGGATTTAAACCCCTACCTAACTGTGTTATGATACTAGAGAGAAATGCATTAACACGGCACGCTATTTGCTTTACTGAGTGGTTTCCCTTCTCCGTCTGTATTTGTAGGATGGTGACATCATCAGTCTTTCCAAAGAGGAATGTACCTCTTTTAGTTTGTTTTCCCAGTCTCCAAAAAGGGCACTCCTTTCAAAGACAATTGCACACATACACACCGCACACACACAGTCAGCGTTTACAAGATTCAAACCCCTACCTAAGTTATGATACTAGACAGAGATGCATTAACACAGCACGCTATTTGCTTTACTAGGTGGTTTTTCCCTTCTCTGTCTGTATTTGTAGGATGGTGACATCATCAGTCTTTCCAAAGAGAAATGTACTTCTTTTAGTGTGTTTTCCCAGTTTGCAGAATTCAAGCCCCTATTTAACTATGTTATGATACCAGAGAGAGATGCATCAACACGGTGCACTATTTGCTTTACTGGGTGATTTCCCTTCTCCGTCTGTATTTGTAGGATGGTGACATCATCAGTCTTTCCAAAGAGGAATGTACCTCTTTTAGTGTGTTTTCCCAGTCTCCAAAAAGGGCACTCTTTTCAACGACAATTGCACACATACACCCCCACCACACATGCAGCATTTGCAGGATTCAAACCCCTCCCTATCTATGCTATGATACTTGAGAGAGATGCATTAACATGGTGTGCTATTTGCTTTACTGGGTACGTTCCCTTCTCCATCTGTATTTGTAGGATGGTGACATCATCAGTCTTTCCAAAGAGGAATGTACCTCTTTTAGTGTGTTTTCCCAGTCTCCAAAAAGGGTACTCCTTTCAAAGACATTTGCACACATACACACACCCCCACACACACACACAGGGTTTGCAGGATTCAACCCCCTATCTAACTATGCTATGATACTAGAGACAGACACATTAACACGGCTCACTATTTGCTTTACTGGCTGGTTTCTCTTCTCCTGCTGTATTTATAGGATGGTAACATCATCAGACTGGACATGGTAATATGTGTACACTTTGTTTTATGACATTCCAGGAATGGTCCATGTGGGTCATCGGGTGTCAATAGCTTGAACAGGAACTCATAATCCTTACCTTGTGTGATCTATCTGTGGACACATTGACATTCCTTGATATGTCAACACATATTTATGCACAGCTTGTTGGTTTTGTTGGTACTACATGTGTCTGGGATGTTGATAAAGGGCTATTCAAAGTCTATGTGAGACATGTGTAGCTGTGTTCAATGATGTATGTCCTGGGTGGCTGCCTTGCAAACAGTCTAGCATGTTTGGGAACCATGATCCACACATGAACATACCACAGTTAGTAGGGTTGTGTGTATGTCAGCTTCCAATAGCTCTGTTTATGACTTCAACCATGATGGACTCCATGGCCTTGCAGATCAGACTTCATAGGCATACTGGAATGTACTTCCCATGGTGTGTTGTGCACCAACACTTGTGTGGAGTGCCATATATTGCTGTAACACATTCAACGGTTCCACATCCTGTGTAGGGTGGGAGGCTCAGCTGACTGTTTAGGTGCAGGATCTGTTTGTTCTGTAGTTTATGCATGACACATATTGGGAATCAATGTATTCCACTTGCTGCCATGCTTTTGGCATTGGGGGTAGCTGTTCATCCATTCTACATGTGATATCTCCTGGTATGATGATATGGACTATCGTCAGTGGGAGGTGGGTCTGTATATATGGGCCTGTCTGTCAGGATGTTGGCATTGTCAGTCGGGTACAGTTGGCCCTGACTCAGGACATATATGGGTGTACATTGCTATATATGACATAGCTGTTGGAGGTGTCATGATTCAGTCTGAACCTCTTCTCAGCTACTCTTTACAGAACACCAACGAACCTGAGCACTAATCCCTGTTATACTCTTTTACACACTTAACACCCTACTGATCCTTTGTAATCTGGCTACAGTGTTTGTCATCATAATATCCCGGCATGTCCAGGGGTCGGTTTTGTGTGTACTCTCCAGTCCAGCTGGTGAATATTGTGATGTTGACACAATGTCACATCTGCCTCATGTACACAGACAACCCTCTCCTCCCGACAAACTCAGATATATGTGTGAGATGCACCTATAGAGACATACAGGGTGCTGAACTCTCTCGACCCATGACTGGCACAGTCTATCAGGTGGTGAAGGTAACCACACACACCACATATCAGTCTCACATATCCTCTGGCGACAGCACTCAAACCACATTATCACACATAGACATACTCGGATGCTGTGAATTAACTCTGCCTAAGCAGCAGAGACCTCCACAGCAGGCGCAAACACAACTGCTACCCCGCTACAATACCCACGTATCACATAGTTCACAATGTCAGTGTGCCACACAATCACTGCCCTTCGGGCTAAACAACACACCTAATACACTTGTAATAGGCGCCACTTATTGTCAGACACACTGATGTACCCCTCACCAGCCCAAACATAGGAATAGTCACTTTGGGCTGTCTGTCGGGTGCCAGGATCTGCCACATAACACATGCAGTCAGGTCACTCCAAAGCAAGTACAGGACTGGCACCATCATTGTCCATGCTGGTGTGTAAAACCTCAGACATTACTCCCTGGACCACATGACATGGTACATGGAGGAACACTCTGATCATGTAGCCCAGGCCAGTATGACCCTGACCTTGTCTAGCATCTTACACCCACCAATTATGATGTCACAGTATACAGACAAACATATCATGTTTAAAAGTTGGCTAACAAATTGGTGTCATTCATAGGGGATACAGTGTCTGTCAGCCTGTGGTGACATGCTCGACATGCCACATAGCTTCACTATGGACAGCTTGTAACTGTCACCCTTGGACCTTCAAATGCTGGCTAAGGCTCTTGCTACCACCATAGTGCATTTGTTGAGCAGGGCTCAAAAGACAAACCCACCTCCATAGACATTACAGGTTAAATGACACTAAGGGTAATGCTGCTCAATACCCTCATATTGCGGCCACTCAGGACTCTCCTCAGTATGGAGGCTAGCGATATCTGTGCACTAACAGATGCCTAGTTCAGGCTCACATATACACACCAGCACTACCAGGTTATGTTTCATACCATGCTTTCTGACCACAGGACTTGGAACGGACAACACAACTAGGGGGAGTACCCATATACATCACAGATACACACACCTCCGGGTTAGTAGCACTGCACAAAGCATCACAGACCATACATATACAACTACCATTGTGCAAAACTGCCTTTCAGTTTGTTGCCTGCTACAGACCACCCTCCCATACTTAGGAACCGTACTCGGCATTCCTGGGAACAGTGGAGAATATGAAGGTCTCCACAAACACCATTATATTGGGTGACTTCAAGTACACAGATATTGACTGGGGATACTACTCAAGCCCCAACACCCTCGCCCTACAGTCGCTACAGTTTGTAAATTCATATGCTATGATACAACCAGTCACCACAGCCACAAGGGGGAATACATATTGGACCCAATCATTACCAACATGGGGACTCTATGTTCCACACCAGCGATATACCCCTCATTGGTAAGGTCAGAACATACATATATCTCACTGGACATACATATACCCTCCACATACCCATCCTGGGTAATCTTGGTGAATGTCTCATGAGCCAACATCTCACTTCACCAAAGCAAGGTGGTATCCTTCAGAGACCCTGAGACAGTGGCAAATACGGCTCCGACTGCTGAATCCTTTACATACACATTCTATGGACACCTAGTGGACTGCATGGATTGTGCTATCCCAAATAACAACAGGACTCACTCCTCCAATGGCAGGGGACCTGTCTGGTAGACCCCGGCCATTAATAAGCTGTACAACATCAGGAGGAAGCTACTACATGATAGAGCACAATCCCAGACAGGGAAAGCATCTGTGATCTGTACTAGCAGACAGCTACGATCACTCATGAACTTATCTAAGGGCTGCTTCTCATGGACAATTGCACCAGACATGTAGGACTATCACAAGGCCTTCTTCAGTTATGTCAGGAACCTGGGTGGACACTCACTGATATTCTGTGAGTTACTGCATACTGACTAAACTTACCCTGAACCCACTGGCATTGCCAACATCCTGGCAAACAGGTTCAGTGCAGATGTCTCCTCCCATCCACCCTAGGGAGCAACTATCCATCCTAACAGAGTGTAACCTCCCTGACATCACACAGTAACAGGTGAGTGTTGCCCTCCCCAAAGCATACATCACAGCATCAATGGGACCAGATGGTGTCCCAGCATGCATCTTACACGAGCTTCATGACAGACGTAACCCTCACATTACATCACTGTGCAATATCGGAGTTACTACAGGATATGTACCCATGGAATGGCGTACAGAGACAGTGGTCCCACTCCACAGAGTTGGTGCCACAACGGACCACAGACAATATTGCCCTATAAGCCTAACTAGCCTGTTCTGCAAAGCTATGGAGCGTATTGTCATGGGTCTCTTACACATAGACATCGGGAACCTACAGACACTGTGTCCTACACATTTCAGCATTGTTGTGGGCAGATCTTGCCTCTTGAACATGTTTGTATTCTTTAGATGGTTAACAGGTCCATCGACATAGGGACAGTTGTCCACACAGCCTACCTGAACCTTGCAAACCCCTTCCACACAATAACCCACTGGGCCATTATGCATAGGCTCACCAGCGTCAATATGGACACATATCTCACATGATGGATTGCTACCTGGATCAGGGATAGCACCCACATGGTCAGAATTGCAGGTGCCATGTCTGACTATACACCAGTTACACATGGCATCCCACACGGCTTGGTCCATTGACCACTCTTGTTCAGTATATATTTGTCTGACGTACAGGCTACCACAGGGTGAATATGGCTGACCTTGTTCGCACTTGACTGCAAACTGGATGCCATAATCAACTCTCCAGCTGCCACATGCATACTCAAACAGGGTCTCACAGAGATGGATGACTGGTGCCTGAGCCATGGCCTACAGCTAAATGCCATTAGTTGCATAGTCATCCCCTTTGGGAATAGCAACATGCCCACACTTTACCACATAGGTAGTACTCCATTACATAAGGTAGGAGTTGTTAGGTGATTGGGGACATGACTTGTTTGTACTGTCGCCTTTGACATTCACGTTGCCAAAGTGGTTGGACAGACCTTCTATATAAGCCACCTTATCCCATATGGTTTCACATCTAGATCGAGTGAGGTCATTGTGCCCCTATATTCATCACAACCATGCTTGGTTACAATGCCACATTTGGGGTGTACCTTACCCAACACCTGCAGCAACTGTACTGGCCACAGAAGTTCCTCACCAAGCAGATGTAGGGACTCACACGGATGACCTGCACAGTCGGATGCAGTAACTCCAGCTATACTAAGTCGCTTACCACCTACTCGGATATGATGTGTGCCTGTTGTTTACAGAAATACCCAATCCAGAATTACTGGACATGCTCCACCTCAGGCTATCTGACTCCCTTGGAGCTACACACTCCAGGGATATATACCTCAGCACAGATGTTAATAGGATATGCTGGAGGGACAGATTATTATCCCAGGGCCTCCACTCACTCCGGATTGCGATCACAGTTTCACATAGGCAGAGCCACCCACTGACCACCTACAGGGGACATCTTGACGGCTGTATGGGTGATCGTATGTTTACCCCTGGGATATCTTATGTGTCCCTGCTAGATAGAGGCACACTAGCCTAGACGTACATGGGCTATCTTGTGTGACCTACTATTCACTGGCACAGTGTAGTAATCTGACAGGGTTGCAAAAGCCAAACACACTCTGGCTAGGCTTGTACATGCCCTAGGGCAGATAGCCTAGTATCGACCTCTGAACCTATGCTTATGTTCGGGATGCACAATATTTATTGCGGATACTGTTTGCAGGTCTTTATCGTCTTTGCTTTCCCAGTTTCTATGAACAACTTAGGTATCTGCAGAACATATTTGATTATGACAGGGTTCCACTATATTATATATGTGTCTGTTGTCATGTAACTGTGTGCACAGGGCAGACTGGTGGATAGTGAGAGGTTCCTGGGTTAACACATGCAACTGCCAGATATGTGTGGCCCACTGCTGTACTCAGACATGGCCTAAATGTGTGAGCATACCCAGTTCAGGATTTCCATGTTTTGTTGCCTGACATTTGTCTCATTTATTCAAGTGTGTGAGCATGCCCAGTGTGACCTTTCAGAATGTTGCGATCTGAGGTCCACTACATTTGTGGATGTGTGTGAACATGACCAATATTAACATTTATACTGTGTGTGTGTGTTGGAAGTCAAGTTCTGTTCTTACTGCAGGACTCACCTTTGTGTCATAACTCAGCAGTGATTATGCTGTGCCTGCAGGGTTTCCATGAGATACTTTGCATAGACTTATCAACATTCCTTCATACTGGCTGACCACTGCAATACTGTCATGGTTTAGTGGTTCAGTACTTTAACTATAGTGCACAGTATCCTGGGCTCGAGGCCCATCACTGCTTTATATTTTCATACTGAGCAGACCAGACTGCTTAAGGGCCAGTTAAGCAAATATGAGCATGTTGGCTTTTGTTCAGCTATGCCCTACTTAGACCAGGCTTGTCCAACATTGCTGAATATTCACCAACTTTACTGGACGTTGCCCAATATTACTCAAAATTGACCACAGTTGCACTAGTTGGTGTGTGTGATTCTGTTTGCATATACTACATGGTGGTAAATGTTGCTTAGCACTGCTTTAAATTGCTTAACACATGGCAATCATGCCTCAGGTGGTGCTGCAGGGCTGCCTTTGTTGGATGCACATACTACACTCCCTGTACATGTTTGAAAGCAGGTAGTGTCAACTTAGGCATCCCTTTTACTATATGTGCGAGTCAGAGAGAGGTATCATTTCCAGAGTTCCTACTGAGCCAGTGTATGTGCTATGCATTGCCTCTTTGCCAAGGCCAAAGCATACTGGGCACACCTCCTTCTGCCTACTGGGGCAGGCTCAGGTTGTTCCTCCTCCGAGTCACGCTCTGCCTGTGATGACCTTGGCAATGGTGGGGGGCTGTTTGGCCCAGGCCTATGCTGGTCCTGCTGCAGCTGTTTTCACAGGATCATATTATGTAGCATAGCACATACCATGACAATTTGGGTACATGTAGTTGGTGAGTACTGCAAGACTCCATCAGATGTGTCCAGGCACCGGAACCATGACTTGAGCAGCCCAAACACACGCTCGATTACATTTCGTGTTTGTGCGTGTGCCTCATTATGGCGTTCCTGTTCAGGTGTGTGTGCATTTCTAATGGGTGTCATCAGCCAAGGCTCCAATGCATAGCCAGCATCCCCCGCTAGGTGACCATGTGGGATGTCCCCATTGGCAAATGTCTGGTACAGCTGCATCAGATGCCAGATATGGGAATCATGGTAGCTTCCAGGGCAACCAGCACACACATTCAGTATTATGCCCTGGGCATCACACACAACCTGGCAGTTGATGGAGGGGAAGCCCTTGCGGTTGAAGTAGACCCTACCCTGCTCGCCGGCTGGTGCTTTGATGCGTATGTGTGTGCAGTCTATTACACCCACTACCTCAGGGTATTCCGCTATTTGCTGGAAGAGACGCATATTGCCGGCCAATACCTCACAGGAATTGGGGAAATATACATGATCACCGACATGTGCTGACATGGCATCCAGGAACTGGTGCAGTACCCTGGATGCTGATGCCTGTGATGTCCCCATCATATCACCAGTTGGTCTCTGGAAGGTACCTGTTGCTAATATTCTAAGGCCAACACATACCTTGGTTTCCACTGGGATGGGTTCCCCTCTGCTGGTTCTGTGTGTGAGGCGTGGCCTGCACAGCTCAACAATTTGCTGCATGAGGTTTCTGTCCACTCTATAGCGCTTCACTATCTCCAGCTCATGTAGCCCTGGTAGGTTACCCTGGGCCTGTACACTCTTCTCCATCTCCTCACTGTGGGTTGTCCAGCAGCATTTCCATTGTCACCACCCTCATCATGTTGCACATGTCGCCTTATAACAGCAATGGCAGCCGCTAACATTTCTTTGTCTCAGTAAAGCTTTTTCAGTTTTCACTTCTATTAGCTTACAGTGTCTCTTGTGAGAAACATAATGGACTGTTGTTTGCAGAGTTTTAAGTGCTAGGCTGGGCTGGGCTAGTGTACTGCCTGTGTAATTGCCTGATTCTGATTGTTTTCACCTGCTAGCTCTGCTAGTATTCCCTGGTAGCTTCCTACTATTTGTTGTGCTTCCTATTTCCTTTCAGTTTCCTCGGGGGGGGGGACAGTGCTGTGCACACAAGCGCAAACATGCTCACAGAAGCTCACACACGCGCACACATGCTTACACAGACTACAACTTGCTTATTCGGGTTAAAACACGCGCACACCAGCACAAACACACTTCCAACACTTTAAACTGCCTTATACATGCTTATTCTGGCTTAAACACGCGCACTCACGCTTACACACGTGCACACTGTCTTACTCGAGTTTACAGGTGCACACACGTGCGCATACCCGCTCAGCAAGAAACTTTGGTGTTATTCATGGCATACACGTTCCATTTCTTGCCTTTACCTAGCCTATCTGTTGACACACCTCTTTCAATGATGTGTAAATAACAGCTGACACATGCCACTCTGCTCCAATGAGCTTCCCTTCTTTCATACATACCCCACTCGTGATGTCACCTATCTTCTACTCTGTTACTCCCCTTATCTTACTCCTACACTCCACTGACTTTGCTCATTTGCTATGTAAACCTGCGATTCACTATCCTAACCCTCCTTTGCATAGGATTGCCTACTAATGCTTGGTTACATCTCTTAGATTGTGCTTCCCCCCTTAGCAACCTCTACTCAGTGGCCATGTTGTCTTCAGCCTGCCATTCCCTTGCATTGTAAATTAGCAATTTAAATAAAATCCACATTTGAGGGTTTTAATTTTAATTTTTCTGGTTTTTAGAGCACAGCCCGTTTGCACGGTGCTGCGCTACGCTTAAACATCGGAAATCGGAGAAAAAAAATAAATTATTATTTTTTTCATATTGCATCAAGAAACATTGCCATTGGCCGTATATTTGGCCATTGGCATGCTTCCTGCACTGTATGCAACCTTTATTTGGAGCTGTCACGGCTCCGTTTTGCTATTTGCAGAATGGTACTCAGTTGTCAACTGAGTACATTTCTGCAGATAACACTGCTCTTACTCGGACAGGTTCGGGTTTCCTGAATCGCAAATCTACCTAATTTGCATGCCTTTCGCCTGCAATTGAGGTAATTTGCATAACCCGGCCCTGTCCGTAAGAGCTCATTTAGGAAGCTCTTGCGCCCTGCAGGCTGTTCCTGGATCGCTCATCGGACATGATGGCTGCATGGATCCTTACTCTACTCTTAGACTCTATGCAAGCCATCGTGAATCCGGCCCATATGATTTTTTGTATGGGCTATAAACCTGCTCAGAAGAAACAAAGGATTACTAATAGAATAGAAACTCACCCTTGTGAGAATGTAACGTGTCAATTTATTGAAACTACTGATAGATTTGAGCATCCTGAGACTAAGCAGGTTTATAAATTATATTTCTTTGCAAATTGTAAAAGGTGTAATCTTGTTTATTTAGCTAGCTGCACTGTTTGTAAAAGTTTTTATGTTGGCAAAACTAACAGAGCTTTCAAAGACCATGTACTTGACACATTTATGATGTGTCTAAAAAAATAAAATAAATGCACTGTCAAAACATATTTTCGCTGCTGGAAGTACTCATAAGTTTAAGTTTATTGTGCTACAACTTTTTTATGTCAGCATTAGAGGTGGTGATGTCAGCAGTAAAATAGAATGTATTGAAACTAAATGGATTTTAGAATTACAAAGTGACAGAGGGAAGGGTTAAATTGACTATATTAGTTTTAAGACCACTATTTAGGTCACATGACCTTAAGATGTAGACCTGGAACTGTGTGGATTTAAGCAGCATTCTATGCCTGTTTTATTAGATCTGAAGAAGCACCTGGATAGGTGTGAAAGTGCTTGTCTTTTTCTTGGCTGTTTTTAACATTTTTTATGCTGTTTTATTCAACATTTTTATGCTGTTTTATTAAACTTTGAAACTGCTACTTTATTGGATTCAGCCGTGTTGGCTGGTTATTATTCTACTTGAATTGTTTGACTTGTGTTTAACTAGTCTTCATCCACTTGCCTTGGTTTGCCTTTCTTCTAAGGAACTATTTTGAAGTTGAGCTTGTTCCACAGGTAGGGAATCCTTCGGGTCAGATATCTATTGTGCCAAACATTTGTAATGTAGAGCTAGGTCCTTAGACTGTGCATTATGGTATGTCTAGTTTTTCAGAGATGCAAGAGTTTAAGCAGTACCATGTCTTAAATAGCCCTCTAGGTCAAGCAGAGGTAGCAGGGCAAGGCATATAGGAGACAGAGCAAAGCAAAAGAGCACTTAATCTGTCAGTAAGTAACTTAAGGGACTCATACCTGAGACTTTGCTGGTTAGGACATGTTGTGGTTTTCTGAGTTGGGTGATGTGTTCGGATAGTTTCATGCAAAAGGTTGCACTGCATGGTGTTATATGCTTGAATAAGGATGAGCAGAGGGGACAATAACATACTTTGATCCAAAGGATATACCTTTAGTCAAAGGCATAGGTAGGGAGGGTCAAAGGGGGATGTTGTCCCTGGTGCAAGGTTTTGGGGGTACAATTTGGAGATGCTGATCGATCAGTAGTGTACTACTGGCATCCAGAAACCAATAATGATAGTGTATTTGCAGTCAGGGCTGAAACTTTTTATCACTTTGTGCAGTGTAACATGTAACAAACCAATTGCTACAAATGTAACAATTGACTTTATACATTTTTCACAAGAAAGAGTTTTTTTCTGTCATCATGTGCAAAAGTAGATTTTGTCTTTTTGCTTCTCAGCTTAGAGTTTAGTAGCACCAAATCAGGGAATGGCAGCAGGCATTAGATGAGCTGGTTATTGTTTTCCAAAAGTACTACACTGCATTTTTAGCACTCCGCTTGAGCTCATGGCGATGACACCATGTACTAATGCAGTTTAGACCTTCTTACAGATAGGCATATCAGCTGAAGTTTTAATTGCAGCATCACATTTGCAGTTTCCAGCAAACATCCTCAGCCATAAATCCGTAATATCAGCTTGAACATCTGAGAAGAAGTATATGACAGACAGAAGACCCAGTCCAGAGTGTTAAGGGGCACCACTAGTCTTTTAGAAGAAAGTGTGCTGCCAGCCCTCAATGTGTGTGTTCTGCCGGCAAGCCAGTTTGTTATTCAGTGGAGTACAAAGTGATAAATATTCAAGTGTGTGAGCTTTTTAATAATACCAGGGTATGGGATAGTCTCAATGACCTTAACTAGATCCAGGTAGATAGCGTGACTGACTATCCCTTATCCATATGCTTCAGTCACCCCCATAAATAAGTCTACCAGATTTGGTAGCATGATCTACCCTTTACAAAACCAAACTGATTTTTTTGCAGACTACCAGTTTCATTATTTGTAAGTTCCATTATACTATGTTTTATGACCTGAAAAATAACCCTGGCAAGACTAATTGGTCTTTAGTTTCCAGGGTCCATTGTAGGGCCACCATTTTGTATGTAAACCATAATGGCTGTTTGCCAAGCTTCAGGCAGTTACTTGGTGGAAAGTCTCAGAATGAACAGATTTAAATGTGAATTGGTGAAGCTGTGCACAGTGCTAAGAGAAAATCTTATATGTTGTCAGTACCCATAGTCCTAGTATTTTTGATTTTGGAGAGAGCATTTAGGACTTCTACAGAAATAAATTAAGGAGGTGGGGACTGTGGATAAGTGAGGAAATATGGGGGGAAATGGGAAGGAATTTGAACAGTTTGTTCAAAAATATATTAGTGATATCTTCTGGCTGGGAATAGGCTATGCCATTTGACATCAGTTCTGTGCAATACTGGGTATAACTTACGGGATTCTTAACATAATTAAAGGAAACCTTATAACTAACTTTTGAGGATTTGGCAATATTCAGCTAATACTTGACTTTGTAACTTTTGATCTTACACCTGAGTTCTCTGCAGATCAGTTTAAGGTTACATTTGTAATGGGGAAATTTCAACTTATTCCTGGGTGTGAGTTTTTTGTTTTTTTTTTTAATTGTAGTTTTCAGAAGTTCTGCTATATTAAATCCTTATGTAATTTAGTTATCTTTTTACTGGGTAATGGCTGAAAAGCAGACCTAGTGGTCTAGTTAACCTACCTGAAACATAAAATAAAAATTAATGTCTCGCTCCCACCTTATCTATGTTCTGAAATTAATACAGATTTTATTTAGCTCTCTACAATGTGGAAAATGCTGATTAATACCACTCAGTTAATATAGCAGGTAACTATCTGCTGCAACTGTGATATCATTAATGGTAAACTATTTTCATTTTTTTCATGCTGTTCTAAAATTAGGCAATGGATTTTATTTTAATAGTTAGCAGTTCCAAATTTTCTCTTTAACAAAGATTCAAGCACAAAAAAAGTGACTCTTCTGTGGGCACAAAGAAATAACTCATAGAGTTATGAAAACTCCAGGAAAAGTCTTTAAAATAGCTTACAAGCAAGAAATTCTGTCAAACCAATAAGTCCAAATATTTTGAGTGTATAGGACTACCTCCACATAGCATTACTGGATGTGTAACTACTAAAACCTGTCAAAGTCTTAAAAATAGCTTACATGGAAGAAATTCCACAGAAACAATAACTGCAAATATTTTTGAGTTATAGGACTACCCCCACATAGTATTACTGGATGTGTTATAAAAACCTGTCAAAGTCTTAAAAACAGCTTACATGCAAGAAATTCCACAGAAGCAATGGGCAGGATTCACAATGGCTTGCACGGAGTCTAAGAGTCGTGTAAGACTCCATGCAGCCATCGCGATCCAGGAACAGCCCGAAATCCCGTGTAAGAGACAGCTAAAACGACTCTTACACGGGCAGGGCGTGGATATGCTAATCACCCCACTTGCAGCCAAAAGGCATGCAAATGAGGTAGATTAGCGATCCACGAAGCTGAAACCAGCCCGTGTAAGAGTCGTGTTAGTTGCAGAAATGTACTCAGTTGACAACTGACTACGTTACTGCAAATAACACAGCGGAGCCATGACAGCTCCAAATAAAGTGTGCAAATGTTGTAGTCAGCATGCCAATGGCCAAATATGTGGCCATTGGCCTGGTAACCTGATGCAAACATGAAATAATTTTTTTTTTTTTTTCGGAGATCGGCGATGTTTAAACGCAGCGCAGCCCCGCGCAAACAGGCTGCGCTATATAAAACAGAAAAATAAAGGTTTGAAACCCACAAATGTGGGTTTTATGTAATGCATGGATTTGCAATGCAGGGACTAGCAGACCAAAAACAACATGGCCACCGTCTAGTGGTTGCTAAGGGGGGAAGCTGAGTGTAAGACATGTAACTAAGCATTAGTAGGCAATCCTATGTAAATGAGTGGTAGGATAGTGAATCACACTGTCACATAGCAAATGAGCACATTCCGTGTAGTGTAAGAGTTAGATAAGAGGGAGTAACAGAGTAGGAGATAGGTGACATCACAGGGGGGAATGGCAGGAAGAAATCAAGCTCATTGGAGCAAAGTGGTATGTGAAAGATGTCAATCACACAGCAGAAAAAGAGGAGTGTCAACAGATAAGCATGGGAAAGTCAAGAAATGGAAGGTGTACACTGTGGCCAACACCAACATTTCTTGCTGTACGTGCATGCGCGCGTGTGCGCGCTGGGAGCCACGAGTAGGACAGAGTGCATGCGTGTAAGGCAGAGTAAGCATGCAAGAGCCTGTTTAAAGATCTGTAAACCTGTTTGCACTGGTGTGCACATGTTTTAACCTGAATAAGCATATTCTAGTCCGTGTAAGCATGTGTGCGTGCGTGGTAGCCACTGTGAGCGTGTTTTCGCTGCTATGCGCGCTGCTCCCCCCTGAGGAAACAGAGAGGAAAAGGAAGCAGAAGAAATAGTAGGAAACTAGCAGGGAATACTTGTAGAGGTAGCAGGTGAAAACAATTAGAAGCAGGCAATTACACAAGCAGAATACAAGCCCAGCCCAGCACTTAAAACACTGCAAACAGCATTGCAGTATGTTTCTCTCAAGAGACACTGCAAGACAGGAGTAAGCTAGTAGAAGTGAAAACTGAAAAAGCTGCACTCAGACCAAACATGCTAGGGGCTGCCATAGCTGTCATAAGGAGACATAGGAGACTTGCTGAGGGTGGTGACAATGGAAATGCTGCCAGACAACCCACAGTGAGGAGACAGAGAAGAGTGTACAGGCCCAGGGTCACCTACCAGGGGTTACATGAGCTGGAGATAGTGGAGCGCTATAGAGTGGACAGAGACCTCCTGCAGCAAATTGTTGAGTTGTGCAGGCCATGCCTCACACACAGAACCAACAGAGGGTAACCCATCCCAGTGGAAACCAAGGTATGTGTTGGCCTAAGAATACTAGCAACAGGTACCTTCCAGAGACCAACTGGTGATATGATGGGGATATCACAGGCATCAGCCACCAGGGTACTGCACCAGTTCCTGGATGTCATGTCAGCACATGTCGGTGAGCATGTATATTTCCCCAATGCCCGTGAGGTATTGGCCAGCAATATGCATCTCTTCCAGCAAATAGCGGAATACCCTGAGGTAGTGGGTGCAATAGACTGCACGCACATATGCATCAAAGCACCAGCCAGTGAGCGGGGTAGGGCCTACATTAACCACAAGGGCTTCCCCTCCATCAACTGCCAGGTCGTGTGTGATGCCCAGGGCATAATAATGAATGTGTGTGCTGGCTGCCCTGGGAGCTACCATGATTCCCATATCTGGCATTTAACGCAGCTGTACCAGACATTTGCCAATGGGGACATCCCACATGGTCACCTAGTGGGGGATGCAGGTTATGCACTGGAGCCGTGGCTGATGACACCCATCAGAAACGCACACACACCTGAACAGGAACGCCATAATGAGGCACACGCACAAACACGTAATGTAATAGAGCGTGTGTTTGGGCTGCTCAAGTCATGATTCCGGTTCCTGGACACATCTGGTAGAGCCTTGCAGTACTCACCAACTAAATGTACCCAAATTGTCATGGTATGTGCTATGCTACATAATATGATCCTGCGAAAACAGCTGCAGCAGGACCAGCATAGGGCTGGGACAAACAGCCCCCCACCATAGTAACAGGGATGCCTAACATGACACAACCTGCTCTCAAACATGTACAGGGAGTGTATTATGTGCATCCGACAGAGGCAGCCCTGCAGCACCACCTGAGGCATGATTGCCATGTGTTAAGCAATGTAATACCATCTAGTATATGCAAACATGAAGACCCAACCTAACATCTCACCCTCACCAAGCATGCCCAGTTCAGGCTTTCCATGTTTTGTTGCCTGACATTTGTCTCATTTATTCAAGTGTGTGAGCATGCCCAGTGTGACCTTTCAGAATGTTGCGATCTGAGGTACATTTGTGGATGTGTGTGAACATGACCAATATTAACATTTATACTGTGTGTGTGTGTTGGAAGTCAAGTTCTGTTCTTACTGCAGGACTCACCTTTGTGTCATAACTCAACAGTGATTATGCTGTGCCTGCAGGGTTTCCATGAGATACTTTGCATAGACTTATCAACATTCCTTCATACTGGCTGACCACTGCAATACTGTCATGGTTTAGTGGTTCAGTACTTTAACTATAGTGCACAGTATCCTGGGCTCGAGGCCCATCACTGCTTTATATTTTCATACTGAGCAGACCAGACTGCTTAAGGGCCAGTTAAGCAAATATGAGCATGTTGGCTTTTGTTCAGCTATGCCCTACTTAGACCAGGCTTGTCCAACATTGCTGAATATTCACCAACTTTGCTGGACGTTGCCCAATATTACTCAAAATTGACCACAGTTGCACTAGTTGGTGTGTGCAATTCTGTTTGCATATACTACATGGTGGTAAATGCTGCTTAGCACTGCTTTAAATTGCTTAACACATGGCAATCATGCCTCAGGTGGTGCTGCAGGGCTGCCTTTGTTGGATGCACATACTACACTCCCTGTACATGTTTGAAAGCAGGTAGTGTCAACTTAGGCATCCCTTTTACTATATGTGCGAGTCAGAGAGAGGTATCATTTCCAGAGTTCCTACTGAACCAGTGTATGTGCTATGCGTTGCCTCTTTGCCAAGGCCAAAGCATACTGGGCACACCTCCTTCTGCCTACTGGGGCAGGCTCAGGTTGTTCCTCCTCCGAGTTACCCTCTGCCTGTGATGACCTTGGCAATGGTGGGGGGCTGTTTGGCCCAGGCCTATGCTGGTCCTGCTGCAGCTGTTTTCACAGGATCATATTATGTAGCATAGCACATACCATGACAATTTGGGTACATGTAGTTGGTGAGTACTACAAGACTCCACCAGATGTGTCCAGGCACCAGAACCATGACTTGAGCAGCCCAAACACATGCTCGATTACATTTCGTGTTTGTGCGTGTGCCTCATTATGGCGTTCCTGTTCAGGTGTGTGTGCATTTCTAATGGGTGTCATCAGCCAAGGCTCCAATGCATAGCCAGCATCCCCCACTAGGTGACCATGTGGGATGTCCCCATTGGCAAATGTCTGGTACAGCTGCGTCAGATGCCAGATATGGGAATCATGGTAGCTTCCAGGGCAGCCAGCACACACATTCAGTATTATGCCCTGGGCATCACACACAACCTGGCAGTTGATGGAGGGGAAGCCCTTGCGGTTGAAGTAGACCCTACCCTGCTCGCCGGCTGGTGCTTTGTTGCATATGTGCGTGCAGTCTATTACACCCACTACCTCAGGGTATTCCGCTATTTGCTGGAAGAGACGCATATTGCCGGCCAATACCTCACAGGAATTGGGGAAATATACATGATCACCGACATGTGCTGACATGGCATCCAGGAACTGGTGCAGTACCCTGGATGCTGATGCCTGTGATGTCCCCATCATATCACCAGTTGGTCTCTGGAAGGTACCTGTTGCTAATATTCTAAGGTCAACACATACCTTGGTTTCCACTGGGATGTGTTCCCCTCTCCTGGTATATTTCCCCAATTCCTGTGAGGTATTGGCCGGCAATATGCGTCTCTTCCAGCAAATAGCGGAATACCCTGAGGCGTGGCCTGCACAGCTCAACAATTTGCTGCATGAGGTCTCTGTCCACTCTATAGCACTCCACTATCTCCAGCTCATGTAGCCCTGGTAGGTTACCCTGGGCCTGTACACTCTTCTCCGTCTCCTCACTGTGGGTTGTCCAGCAGCATTTCCATTGTCACCACCCACAGCATGTTGCATATGTTGCCTTATAACAGCAATGGCAGCCGCTAACATTTCTTTGTCTCAGTAAAGCTTTTTCAGTTTTCACTTCTATTAGCTTACAGTGTCTCTTGTGAGAAACATAATGGACTGTTGTTTGCAGAGTTTTAAGTGCTAGGCTGGGCTGGGCTAGTGTACTGCCTGTGTAATTGCCTGATTCTGATTGTTTTCACCTGCTAGCTCTGCTAGTATTCCCTGGTAGCTTCCTGCTATTTGTTGTGCTTCCTATTTCCTTTCAGTTTCCTCAGGGGGGGCGGGGGGACAGCGCTGCGCACACAAGCGCAAACATGCTCACAGCAGCTCACACACGCGCACACATGCTTACACAGACTACAACTTGCTTATTCGGGTTAAAACACGCACACACCAGCACAAACACGCTTCCAACACTTTAAACTGCCTTATACATGCTTATTCCGGCTTAAACACGCGCACTCACGCTTACACACGTGCACACTGTCTTACTCGGGTTTACAGGTGCACACACGCGCGCATACCCGCTCAGC
Source organism: Protopterus annectens (assembly GCF_019279795.1). Lineage (NCBI taxonomy): Eukaryota > Metazoa > Chordata > Ceratodontiformes > Protopteridae > Protopterus > Protopterus annectens. The sequence goes on from NC_056734.1 coordinate 101,930,504, forward strand.
AAGAAACTTTGGTGTTATTCATGGCATACACGTTCCATTTCTTGCCTTTACCTAGCCTACCTGTTGACACACCTCTTTCAATGATGTGTAAATGACAGCTGACACATGCCACTCTGCTCCAATGAGCTTCCCTTCTTTCATACATACCCCACTCGTGATGTCACCTATCTTCTACTCTGTTACTCCCCTTATCCTACTCCTACACTCCACTGACTTTGCTCATTTGCTATGTAAACCTGCGATTCACTATCCTAACCCTCCTTTGCATAGGATTGCCTACTAATGCTTGGTTACATCTCTTAGACTGTGCTTCCCCCCTTAGCAACCTCTACTCGGTGGCCATGTTGTCTTCAGCCTGCCATTCCCTTGCATTGTAAATTAGCAATTTAAATAAAATCCACATTTGAAGGTTTTAATTTTAATTTTTCTGGTTTTTAGAGCGCAGCCCGTTTGCGCGGTGCTGCGCTACGCTTAAACATCGGAAATCGGAGAAAAAAAATAAATTATTATTTTTTTCATATTGCATCAGGAAACATTGCCATTGGCCGTATATTTGGCCATTGGCATGCTTCCTGCACTGTATGCAACCTTTATTTGGAGCTGTCACGGCTCCATTTTGCTATTTGCAGAATGGTACTCAGTTGTCAACTGAGTACATTTCTGCAGATAACACTGCTCTTACTCGGACAGGTTTGGGTTTCCTGAGTCGCAAATCTACCTCATTTGCATGCCTTTCGCCTGCAATTGAGGTAATTTGCATAACCACCTGTCCGTGTAAGAGCATTTTAGAGCTCTCTTGCGCCCTGCAGGCTGTTCCTGGATCGCTCATCGGACATGATGGCTGCATGGATTTTTACTCTACTCTTAGACTCTATGCAAGCCATCATGAATCTGGCCCATATTCTTTTTTGTATGGGCTATAAACCTGCTCAGAAGAAACAAAGGATTACTAATAGAATAGAAACTCACCCTTGTGAGAATGTAACGTGTCAATTTATTGAAACTACCGATAGATTTGAGCATCCTGAGACTAAGCAGGTTTATAAATTATATTTCTTTGCAAATTGTAAAAGGTGTAATCTTGTTTATTTAGCTAGCTGCACTGTTTGTAAAAGTTTTTATGTTGGCAAAACTAACTGAGCTTTCAAAGACCATGTACTTGACACATTTATGATGTGTCTAAAAAAATAAAATAAATGCACTGTCAAAACATATTTTCGCTGCTGGAAGTACTCATAAGTTTAAGTTTATTGTGCTACAACTTTTTTATGTCAGCATTAGAGGTGGTGATGTCAGCAGTAAAATAGAATGTATTGAAACTAAACGGATTTTAGAATTACAAAGTGACAGAGGGAAGGGTTAAATTGACTATATTAGTTTTAAGACCACTATTTAGGTCACATGACCTTAAGAGGTAGACATGGAACTGTGTGTGTTTAAGCAGCATTCTATGCCTGTTTTATTAGATCTGAAGAAGCAACTGCATAGGTGTGGAAATGCTTGTCTTTTTCTTGGATGTTTTTAGCACTTTTTATGCTGTTTTACTCAACATTTTTATGCTGTTTTATTAAACTTTGAAACTGCTACTTCCTTGGATTTAGCCGTGGTGACTGGTTATTCTTCTACTTGGATTGTTTGACTTGTGTTTAACTAGTCTTCATCCACTTGCCTTGGTTTGCCTTTCTTCTAAGGAACTATTTTGAAGTTGAGCTTGTTCCACAGGTAGGGAATCCTTCGGGTCAGATATCTATTGTGCCAAACATTTGTAATGTAGAGCTAGGTCCTTAGACTGTGCATTATGGTATGTCTAGTTTTTCAGAGATGCAAGAGTTTAAGCAGTACCATGTCTTAAATAGCCCTCTAGGTCAAGCAGAGGTAGCAGGGCAAGGCATATAGGAGACAGAGCAAAGCAAAAGAGCACTTAATCTGTCAGTAAGTAACTTAAGGGACTCATACCTGAGACTTTGCTGGTTAGGACATGTTGTGGTTTTCTGAGTTGGGTGATGTGTTCGGATAGTTTCATGCAAAAGGTTGCACTGCATGGTGTTATATGCTTGAATAAGGATGAGCAGAGGGGACAATAACATACTTTGATCCAAAGGATATACCTTTAGTCAAAGGCATAGGTAGGGAGGGTCAAAGGGGGATGTTGTCCCTGGTGCAAGGTTTTGGGGGTACAATTTGGAGATGCTGATCGATCAGTAGTGTACTACTGGCATCCAGAAACCAATAATGATAGTGTATTTGCAGTCAGGGCTGAAACTTTTTATCACTTTGTGCAGTGTAACATGTAACAAACCAATTGCTACAAATGTAACAATTGACTTTATACATTTTTCACAAGGAAGAGTTTTTTTCTGTCATCATGTGCAAAAGTAGATTTTGTCTTTTTGCTTCTCAGCTTAGAGCTTAGTAGCACCAAATCAGGGAATAGCAGCAGGCATTAGATGAGCTGGTTATTGTTTTCCAAAAGTACTACACTGCATTTTTAGCACTCCGCTTGAGCTCATGGCGATGACACCATGTACTAATGCAGTTTAGACCTTCTTACAGATAGGCATATCAGCTGAAGTTTTAATTGCAGCATCACATTTGCAGTTTCCAGCAAACATCCTCAGCCATAAATCCTTAATATCAGCTTGAACATCTGAGAAGAAGTATATGACAGACAGAAGACCCAGTCCAGAGTGTTAAGGGGCACCACTAGTCTTTTAGAAGAAAGTGTGCTGCCAGCCCTCAATGTGTGTGTTCTGCCGGCAAGCCAGTTTGCTATTCAGTGGAGTACAAAGTGATAAATATTCAAGTGTGTGAGCTTTTTAATAATACCAGGGTATGGGATAGTCTCAATGACCTTAACTAGATCCAGGTAGATAGCGTGACTGACTATCCCTTATCCATATGCTTCAGTCACCCCCATAAATAAGTCTACCAGATTTGGTAGCATGATCTACCCTTTACAAAACCAAACTGATTTTTTTGCAGACTACCAGTTTCATTATTTGTAAGTTCCATTATACTATGTTTTATGACCTGAAAAATAACCCTGGCAAGACTAATTGGTCTTTAGTTTCCAGGGTCCATTGTAGGGCCACCATTTTGTATGTAAACCATAATGGCTGTTTGCCAAGCTTCAGGCAGTTACTTGGTGGAAAGGCACAGATTGAACAGATTTAAATGTGAATTGGTGAAGCTGTGCACAGTGCTAAGAGAAAATCTTATATGTTGTCAGTACCCATAGTCCTAGTATTTTTGATTTTGGAGAGAGCATTTAGGACTTCTACAGAAATAAATTAAGGAGGTGGGGACTGTGGATAAGTGGGGAAATATGGGGGGAAATGGGAAGGAATTTGAACAGTTTGTCCAAAAATATATTAGTGATATCTTCTGGCTGGGAATAGGCTATGCCATTTGACATCAGTTCTGTGCAATACTGGGTATAACTTACGAGATTCTTAACATAATTAAAGGAAACCTTATAACTAACTTTTGAGGATTTGGCAATATTCAGCTAATACTTGACTTTGTAACTTTTGATCTTACACCTGAGTTCTCTGCAGATCAGTTTAAGGTTACACTTGTAATGGGGAAATTTCAACTTATTCCTGGGTGTGAGTTTTTTGTTTTTTTTTTAATTGTAGTTTTCAGAAGTTCTGCTATATTAAATCCTTATGTAATTTAGTTATCTTTTTACTGGGTAATGGCTGAAAAGCAGACCTAGTGGTCTAGTTAACCTACCTGAAACATAAAATAAAAATTAATGTCTCGCTCCCACCTTATCTATGATCTGAAATTAATACAGATTTTATTTAGCTTTCTACAATGTGGAAAATGCTGATTAATACCACTCAGTTAATATAGCAGGTACCTATCTGCTGCAACTGTGATATCATTAATGGGTAAACTATTTTCATTTTTTTCATGCTGTTCTAAAATTAGGCAATGGATTTTATTTTAATAGTTAGCAGTTCCAAATTTTCTCTTTAACAAAGATTCAAGCACAAAAAAGTGACTCCTCTGTGGGCACAAAGAAATAATTCATAGAGTTATGAAAACTCCAGGAAAAGTCTTTAAAATAGCTTACATGCAAGAAATTCTGTCAAACCAATAAGTTCAAATATTTTGAGTGTATAGGACTACCTCCACATAGCATTACTGGATGTGTAACTACTAAAACCTGTCAAAGTCTTAAAAATAGCTTACATGCAAGAAATTCCACAGAAACAATAACTGCAAATATTTTTGAGTTATAGGACTACCCCCACATAGTATTACTGGATGTGTTATAAAAACCTGTCAAAGTCTTAAAAACAGCTTACATGCAAGAAATTCCACAGAAACAATGGGCAGGATTCACGATGGCTTGCACGGAGTCTAAGAGTCGTGTAAGACTCCATGCAGCCATCGCGATCCAGGAACAGCCCGAAATCCCGTGTAAGAGACAGCTAAAACGACTCTTACACGGGCAGGGCGTGGATATGCTAATCACCCCACTTGCATCCAAAAGGCATGCAAATGAGGTAGATTAGCGATCCACAAAGCTAAAACCAGCCCGTGTAAGAGTCGTGTTAGTTGCAGAAATGTACTCAGTTGACAATTGAGTACGTTACTGCAAATAACACAGCGGAGCCATGACAGCTCCAAATAAAGTGTGCAAATGTTGCAGTCAGCATGCCAATGGCCAAATATGTGGCCATTGGCCTGGTAACCTGATGCAAACATGAAATAATTTTTTTTTTTTTTCGGAGATCGGCGATGTTTAAACGTAGTGCAGCCCCACGCAAACAGGCTGCGCTATATAAAACAGAAAAATAAAGGTTTGAAACCCACAAATGTGGGTTTTATGTAATGCATGGATTTGCAATGCAGGGACTAGCAGACCAAAAACAACATGGCCACCGTCTAGTGGTTGTTAAGGGGGGGAAGCTGAGTGTAAGACATGTAACTAAGCATTAGTAGGCAATCCTATGTAAATGAGTGGTAGGATAGTGAATCACACTGTCACATAGCAAATGAGTACATTCCGTGTAGTGTAAGAGTTAGATAAGAGGGAGTAACAGAGTAGGAGATAGGTGACATCACAGGGGGGAATGGCAGGAAGAAATCAAGCTCATTGGAGCAAAGTGGTATGTGAAAGATGTCAATCACACAGCAGAAAAAGAGGAGTGTCAACAGATAAGCATGGGAAAGTCAAGAAATGGAAGGTGTACACTGTGGCCAACACCAAAGTTTCTTGCTGTATGCGCATCTTGTGGCGTCTTGGCTGGGAGCCGCGAGTAGGACAGAGTGCGTGCGTGTAAGGCAGAGTAAGCATGTAGGAGCCTGTTTAAAGATCTGTAAACCTGTTTGCGCTGGTGTGCACACGTTTTAACCCGAATAAGCAGATTCTAGTCCATGTAAGCATGTGTGCGTGCGTGGTAGCCACTGTGAGCGTGTTTTCGCTGGTATGCGCTGCTCCCCACTGAGGAAACAGAGAGGAAAAGGAAGCAGAAGAAATAGTAGGAAACTAGCAGGGAATACTTGTAGAGGTAGCAGGTGAAAACAATTAGAAGCATGCAATTACACAGGCAGAATACAAGCCCAGCCCAGCACTTAAAACACTGCAAACAGCATTGCAGTATGTTTCTCTCAAGAGACACTGCAAGACAGGAGTAAGCTAGTAGAAGTGAAAACTGAAAAAGCTGCACTCAGACCAAACATGCTAGGGGCTGCCATAGCTGTCATAAGGAGACATAGGAGACTTGCTGAGGGTGGTGACAATGGAAATGCTGCCAGACAACCCACAGTGAGGAGACGGAGAAGAGTGTACAGGCCCAGGGTCACCTACCAGGGGTTACATGAGCTGGAGATAGTGGAGCGCTATAGAGCGGACAGAGACCTCCTGCAGCAAATTGTTGAGCTGTGCAGGCCACGCCTCACACACAGAACCAACAGAGGGGAACCCATCCCAGTGGAAACCAAGGTATGTGTTGGCCTAAGAATACTAGCAACAGGTACCTTCCAGAGACCAACTGGTGATATGATGGGGATATCACAGGCATCAGCCACCAGGGTACTGCACCAGTTCCTGGATGTCATGTCAGCACATGTCGGTGAGCATGTATATTTCCCCAATGCCCGTGAGGTATTGGCCAGCAATATGCATCTCTTCCAGAAAATAGCGGAATACCCTGAGGTAGTGGGTGCAATAGAATGCATGCACATACACATCAAAGCACCAGCCAGTGAGCGGGGTAGGGCCTACATTAACCACAAGGGCTTCCCCTCCATCAACTGCCAGGTAATGTGTGATTCCCAAGGCATAATAATGAATGTGTGTGCTGGCTGCCCTGGGAGCTACCATGATTCCCATATCTGGCATTTAACGCAGCTGTACCAGACATTTGCCAATGGGGACATCCCACATGGTCACCTAGTGGGGGATGCACGTTATGCACTGGAGCCGTGGCTGATGACACCCATCAGAAACGCACACACACCTGAACAGGAACGCCATAATGAGGCACATGCACAAACACGTAATGTAATAGAGCGTGTGTTTGGGCTGCTCAAGTCACGGTTCCAGTGCCTGGACACATCTGGTAGAGCCTTGCAGTACTCACCAACTACATGTACCCAAATTGTCATGGTATGTGCTATGCTACATAATATGATCCTGCGAAAACAGCTGCAGCAGGACCAGCATAGGGCCGGGACAAACAGCCCCCCACCATTGCCAAGGACATCGCAGGCAGAGCGTGACTCAGAGGAGGAACAACCTGAGCCTGCCCCAGTAGGCAGAAGGAGGTGTGGCCAGTATGCCCTGGCCTTGGCAAAGAGGCAACGCATAGCACATACACTGGCTCAGTAGGAACCCTGGGAATGATACCCCTCTCTGACTCACTCATATAGTAACAGGGATGCCTAACATGACACAACCTGCTCTCAAACATGTACAGGGAGTGTAGTATGTGCATCCGACAGAGGCAGCCCTGCAGCACCACCTGAGGCGTGATTGCCATGTGTTAAGCAATGTAATACCATCTAGTATATGCAAACATGAAGACCCAACCTAACATCTCACCCTCACCAAGCATGATGCCACACTATGAAGACAACAAGATCAAGTACAATAATTGGCTGAGGTATTGCTGTTAGCAAGGGGGAACACATGGCTAACAGCCTGGGCTGACATGCCAAGCAAGACATGCTGCCCCACCTGCTAGGGATGGCACGCACCTAGCACACCTGGCTGTGTAGATACTGGCAAAGGCTGTTGTCACCCCCACTGTGCCTGGAATAGGTAAGTCTACAAACCCACCACCATAGGTAGCAGAAGGGATAATAACCTGGACGTAATGCTACCCAATGCCAGAAGTCTAACCTGCAAGGTGCATGCAGACCAAACCCACCACAGCATGGAGAATGGTAATATGTGTTCTGTAACAGAAACCTGGGCAAGGCCCAGAAGAGCACCCTAATACTACCAGGTTATGCCTCATACCATGCTCTACAGCTCCAAAACATGGAACACACGACAATAGGAGTGTGGCTACCAGTAATTATCAAGAATAACCACACCCCCAGGTTGGTACCACAGCAAGAAGCAGCATGGACTATCCACGGGCAAGTAACACTGTCTCAAACTGTGTACCTGTTTGAAACCTGCTACAGACCACACACACAAACCCAGGTACCCCAGCCAGCCTTCCTGAAGACACTTCAGAGTATGAATGTCTCAACAAATACCAAACAAGGCACACACAAAGTATGACATGGGTGGCAATCCATTATGTATGGAAGAAGTAATCATGGACCTAGGGACACACGTGGATGGTAACCTGTCATGTGACACTCACATTGCCAAGGTGGCCAGGAAGACCTGCTATATTGCCCACCTTAATATGAAAGGATGCACATGTAGAGCTACAGAGGTCACTGTGCCCCCATACTCTTCCCTTATCAGGCCCACACGTGACAACAATGCCCCAGTTCGGATGTACCTTACCTTACACATGCAGCAGTCAGAAAGACCCCAAATGTACCCCACCAACAGGATAAAGGGTCCAAACATTGGACATCTGCAGCCTGGCTGAAGAAACCACAGCCCAATTCAGAAGCATACTGCACAGTCAGAGGTGATGTATGCCTGATGTCCAAGGCCATGTCCAATCCAGAATGAATGGACATGCTCCACTGCAGAAACTCCAAATCCAGCAGACACAGTGAGATATCTGAACCTCTACACATAGATTAATAGGATGTGCTGGAGGGACAGATCCATAACCCAGAGGCTCCTGACACTCTGGAACAGAATCCCAGTCCATGATAGGCTGAGCTCCACACACAAACTCTACAAGAGAAATCCAGTGAAGTGCATGGGAGATAGTAGGTGTACACTGGGGGCCATCCCTGTGTCACATCTAGGAAAGTAAACCCTACGTGGGCATAATATGCACATTGCAAGGGGTGTTGAGACCCACACACAGTCTGTCCGTGCTCAAACAAGGCCAGGGCAGATAGCCTAGTATGAACCTATGAACCTATGATGATACAAATTGTGCAGGACACAAAGGATTATCACACAGCTGTCCTACCTGATGGTAGGAACCATGGTGATAATCCACAGATATGCTCTGCAGCACTCTGATATCACAAACAATACACCAAACCCACACACATTGCCAACAGCCTACCGAACAGATTCCTTCCAACCTCCCCACCAGCACCTAACTGCCAAATATCTATCCCAGGAGAGTGCTGGCCCCCGACATTGCAGATGCTGAGGTAACAGCCAGCATCCACAAAGCACAGCACACAGCAGCAATGGTACCAGATGGTGTCCTGGGTTGTGTCCAACAAGTACTGTAAGAAGAATGGAACAGCAAATAGCATTACTGTGCACTATCAGTCCTACCACAGGATATGTACCCAAAGAGCAGTGTACAGCAACAGTGGTCCCACACCACAAAGGGGGTGCCTGAATGGATACTGCAAACTATCACCCCTCAACCCCGACTATCTAGGTTGGCAAAGTAATGGAGAGGATGATCATGGATCCCATGAATAACAAGATTGGGTACCTACAGACATTGGACCCTACCCAGTGTGGCTGTCATAGGGCAGATCCTGCCCTTTACACATGTCTGACTCATGTGAAACGTGCACCAAGCCCATTGATGTGGGGAATGTTGATCACACAGCCTATCTGGACCTTGCTAAACCCTTCCATACAATACCCTAGTTGGCAGTACAGATAAGCTCACCAGCCTAACTATAAACCCCTATGCAAGTAGATGGGTTGCAAACCAGCTCAAGGACAGAACTGACCTGGAAGACATGCTGTAGCCATGGCAGACTGCAAACCAGGTACAACTGGCATCCCACAAGGCATGTTCCTGGGACCTCTCTTGTATGCTATATATGTCACATAGGTACAGGCCAACATGGATGGACTCTGTCTGAACAGGTTTGCAGAGGACTACAAACTGGCCACCATATCGGACCCTCCAGCTGACACAAGCAACCTACAAAAGGCACACATAGAAACACACAAGTGGTGCCACAGCCATGTCAACAAGCTAAATGCAGAATAGTGTATAGTCAACCCCTGTGGAAACACAGTACATGGCCAGAAATTACCACATAGGTGTTAACCCAGTAAGTACATCAGGAGAAATAAGAGACCTGGGGACACAAGGTGATAGATATCCTGCATGTGACAACCATGTGTCTGTAGTGGTTACAGTAACATACCATATACCCACCTAATCATGAAGATAAGCACAGCTTGGCTAGGGTAGGTCAATGTGCCTCTCCAGTCATCCATCAGCAGCCTCACAATTGTGTACAATGGCCCTTCAGGGATGTACCATAGCAGACATCTGCAGCAACTGGAAAGACCACACAAATACCCCACCAGGAGGATCGCAGAGCTGTAACAGATGCTATGTGTTGCCTGAGTAAAGAAACTGCAGCTCCACACAGTGCCATACTGCCTGGCTGGAGGTGAACTGTGCCTGATGTATAGAGCCATGACCAACCTGGTATCAATGGACATTTGGCACCATGTAAACACTGAATGCTGGTGACCTATGCAGCTGACAGGCCTGAACCCCAGCACAGACATAAACAGGACATGCTGTACCAATTGGTCCATAACCCAGAAGCTCACTCCACTCACGACTAAACTCCCACTACAGGATATCCAGGGAGTCCCTCAGTGACTGTCATCCAGAGGAATCATGATGACTGGATGGGAGATGGTAGGTGTACCCTGGATATCACCTGTATGTCACGGGTAGACAGAGGCACAGCACACTAACCATGACATATGTCATGGTAAACACCAGTAAATGTGTGTTGAAGGACAAACACTCTCTGACTAGCATTAGAAATGGGCTAGGGCGCATGGCCATTGTTTGTCACTGCCCACACAAGTTGTGGAATACATTAACACTGTCGGACAATCATGTACTATGCTGTCCATATCTGAACAAAATGCAACATGGTCATATCTGCACAACTGGCCCTCAACCACTCTGGTGTGCTCACTATAAATATTACAAGCAGTGATAGGACTGAAACCGATTATACTGTCCACCACAGTGAAAGTACTGCACCAGTACACTATACGACAATACAACTGTTTGGTCAGCAGGAAAGGATTATGACAACTGTATGCAAACTATCCCATGGCGACCCTGTAGGCACAGCATAATGCCTGTTAGGTTCAGACACAAAGCAGTTGGGCAGTAAGAACATAACCTGATGTCCAACACTCAACTGTACATGTGATATATAGATGGTGTCCACACACAAACACAAATGTGGTGGTCCACAAATCCCAACATAAGGAAAGGTCACACTGGGCATGCTCGCACACTTAGATAAATGAGATGTGGCAGTCAAGAAGCCATACAAACTGCGAACTGGGCATGCTCACACACTTAGGCCATGTCACAGTTCAGCAGTTACACACACATATCTGGCGTTTCTATGTGTAAACACAGGAACCTCCCACAATACAGACATCTGCCCAGTGCACACAGTGAAGTTACAACAGAGTCATAAGTAAAGTACTGGATCCCACTCATATGCAAACATCTCCCACAGTACACACGTTGTTTATAGAGATAGGGAAGGCTATGGCAATAAAGACCCACAAACAGTATATGAGCAACAGATACTTGCATCTGACAGGTAAACATATGGCCATAGAGTGCAATACCTGACTGTTGACCCTAGGGAATACAGAAGGCTATCCACAGTGTATTTGGCATCTGCCTCCACAGTACAGTAGGCCACTGTGCCTGTGCAAAGTTAATGCATAGATATGCTCTCCCCTGTAGTGATGGATAGTCACAGATGTACATACCTCTTCATCCATAATGATGTCAGCACACTATACATATGTCAGGAGCAGAACTTATACCCAGTAATGTGAATAGTGCGCTCCGCTACTGCGTCTCTAGCAAGTGTCATAACATAGCTAGGTAGGGGTTTGAATCTTGCAAGTGCTCAGTGAATGTGTGTGGGGGAGTAGTGTGTGCAATTCCATGTGTATGAGAAATGTCCCTTTTGGCAACTATTACTACACAACACATGCTGCATATTCCATTGTCTAAACACTGATGATGTCAGCACCCTATAAGTACAGCAGGAGAAAGCAATCCCCCCAGTAATGCAAATAGCGCGTTCTGCTAATGTGTCTCTCACAAGTGTCATAACATAGTTAATTAGGGACTTGAATCCTGCAAGTGCTCAGTGTGTGTGTGAATGTGTGTGGGGGAGTAGTGTGTGCAATTCCATGTGTATGAGAAATGTCCCTTTTGGCAACTATTACTACACAACAGATGCTGCATATTCCACTGTCTAAACACTGATGATGTCAGCACCCTATAAGTACAGCAGGAGAAAGCAATCCCCCCCAATAATGCAAATAACACACTCTGCTAATGCATCTCTCACAAGTGTCATAACATAGTTAGGTAGGGGCTTGAATCCTGCAAGTGCCCAGTGTGTGTGTAAATGTGTGTGGGGGAGTAGTGTGCGCAATTCCATGTGTATGAGAAATGCCCATTTTGGCAACTATTACTACACAACACATGCTGCATATTCCACTGTCTAAACACTGATGATGTCAGCACCCTATAAGTACAGTAGGAGAAAGCAATCCCCCCCAGTAATGCAAATAGCGCTCTGCTAATGCGTCTCTCACAAGTGTCATAACATAGTTAGGGGTGTGAATCCTGCAAGTGCCCAGTGTGAATGTGTGTGGGGGAGTAGTGTGTGCAATTCCATGTGTATAAAAAATGCCCCTTTTGGCAACTAGTACTACACAACACATGCTGCATATTCCACTGTCTAAACACTGATGATGTCAGCACCCTATAAGTACAGCAGGAGAAAGCAATCCCCCAGTAATGCAAGTAGTGCGCTTTGCTAATGCATCGCTCACAAGTGTCATAACATAGCTAGGTAGAGGTTTGAATCCTGAAAGTGCCCAGTGTGTGTGTGGAGGAGTAGTGTGTGCAATTCCATGTGTATGAGAAATGTCCTTTTTGGCAACTAGTACTACACAATACATGCTGCATATTCCATTGTCTAAACACTGATGATGTCAGCACCCTATAAGTACAGCCGGAGAAAGCAATCCCCCCAGTAATGCAAGTAGCTTGCTCTGCTAATGCGTCTCTCACAAGTATCATAACATAGTTAGGAAGGGGTTTGAATCCTACAAATGCCATGTGTATTTTTGTCACACAGTTTGTCCATGTGTGTGGAGTGTTGTTCCCAATATTGCACGACATACATTATATTAGTAATGTCAATGCACACATGATGTATGTGTGTGCCACCTACACATATGTACCTGTGAACTGCAAGAGTTCCCATGTCCGAAGCCTGCCTCATGTGAATACATGGAATATGCATCAGACAACTGTATGACTGTGGTGTTCTGTGCAGGGGCTGCATGTGGTATGTGACTATACAGTGTGGGTTGTAGATGGTGTCATCCCACCAGCGAGGGATACATGATTGGTCTGGAGCATATAGTCCACATGTTGGTGATGAACAGGTGCAGCATGTTGTCACCACTTGTGGGAGTGGTAACAGGTTGTTCCATAGCAATGCAGGGAATGAATGATAGGAACCCTTAAGATAGGGTCTTGCAGCTAGAATAATGCTCACACTGCATGTTAGGGTAGTCGCAGTACAACCATATAATGGTGTGTGTAGAGACCGTCATATTCCCAGTGTTGTCAGGAAGGACAAGTGGGTTTCCTGAGTATGGGAGTGTGGTGTGCGCCAGGCTATGAATCTGAAGGCAGTCTAACCCACTGTGTGTTGCACATGGGGAGGCTCTGATGCTTTGTGCAGTGCCACCAACCTGGGGGTCTGTGTATCTGAGGTGCCTTTGGATACATTCTCCCTATTCTGGTTTGGTGCATGTGTAAGGGATGACAAGCATGGTATCAGGAATGACCTGGCACTGATGGTGTGCACCTGGGAGCCTTGTAACAGGAGTCTGTTACTGCACGGATATTGCTGTACCCCATGATAAGGACAGTTTCCACTGAATGCATCTCGAGGTTTACACTGTTGCTGTTGAGTAGTATTGCTATTAGTTTCCCATCCCGTGTGATACCTGTGTAGGTGGCTATGTAATGTCAGCCTTGCATACAAAGGCACTATGTGTGTAGCAACAGCCTCTGCCAATATACAACGGCCCATGGGTGACAGGTGCAAGCTGTCCCAAGCAAAGCAATGTGGCATGTCCAGCATGTAATCCCACACTGACAGGCATTGGATCCCCTTTGAATGTCACTGAAAGATACGTTAATTGCAGAAACTGATGATCCTGTCTACATATTGTGGCAGCATTCATGGTGAGGGTGAGATGCTACTCAAGGCCAGGGTCATACCAGCCTGTGCCACAAGCTCAGAGAGCCCCTCTATGTCCCCTAACATGTAGTCCAGGGAGGTGTGTCAGAGGTCATACACACTGGCACAGACAATGACTGAGTCATACTTCTACATGCCTTGGAGTGACCGGTATGCTTGTGTTATGTGGTGGATCATAGTGCCCGACGTGCAGCTCAGCATGACTGTCACCTTGTTCAGCCTGGGAGCAGGACCTCAGTGTACGTGACGATAGAGTTATCTCATACAACTGTAGCAGGTGTGTTGTCTAGCCATATGTCCTGTGACTGTTTGGCACACAGGCTTTGTGAGCTATGTGTTGCATGTGCTCTGCTCAGGCTTAACATTTGCTTGTGTGTCTGCTTTGCTGGTGTCAGCTACTCAGGCAGGATGCTATTCTGAGAGCCCAATAATGTACCTGTGTGTTTCTGTGTTTGGATTGTGGTCGTGGCAGGTCTATGGGAGACTGGTACTGTATTCACTGTAGTATCCCACTCCATCTGACAGGGAATGCCAGTGCTGTGTAAACAGAGCTTAGCCCCCAGTTTGGCTATGTGGTTGCATCTCTCACATGTGTTGTACGTGTATGGGAAGGGGAGAGGGTTGTCTGTGTACATGAGGCAGCTGTAACAGTGCCACATGACTCACAGATTCACCAACTGGACCTGAGAGTAGATCGACAGGTGACCTGTGCACATGCTACCATAGCATTGTGACTCCCATACTAAGTAACAACACATAGGGCCAATGGGGAACAAGGTACTCAAGGTGAGTATGTGAGGGTGTAGTCCTCCTGATTTGTTAGTGCTGGCATATATGAATGCTGTCTTGAGCAAATGTGAGGTAAGTCATATGCAATGTGTTACAGGCAAGCTACATGCAAACAGGACAAACAGTGACGTTCTGTCAAGTGACACATGGACATCAGTACAGTAAGCAACACAGATGTCACTAGGGATCCACAGAGGCACTGTATATCTGCACTGCAGGTTGAATCAGTGTTTCAGGAACATAACAGGCAAACATGCATACAAACAAAGCTACAGTCAGCAGGCCTGTATGTAGACTATGCTACAACAAACAAGGTGTACGACTTCCAGTAGGTAACAGTGCATATATGCAGGCACTATAAGCCAGTACCCAGACATTCACAGGTCAGATGGGCTGGGTCCAGCCACACCACACACAAGTGTATAGACCACGTACCTTCATAATGTTGAATAACTGGCCTGATACCTAAGTGCTCATACCTGTAATAATACACATGTTAAATAACAGACACTGAGCCCTCACTCAGCAGTTCCAGACTTAGTGTGATGTATGCTACATGTCCTGGCACCACAGTATCCTTGACATGTATGGACACTCTCCCTCCTGTCATAGTTAGTTCTGTGTTTTGGTGCTGTCATGCATGGTATGAGGTGTGACCTTGTAGTGCCAGTGTGCTCTTGTGAGCCTTGAACCTGTTGTGTAGTACTGCACAGATACCAACATCCTGAAACATCTGCATTGCAGAGTCGTGTGTGGACAGCATGCAACTCGCAGTTGACATGGCCATCTTTGAGTATCAATATGTACATTGTTGTATCCTCTGTGTTACCTATGTAGGTGGCCATCCCTTCACAGCCTCACCACCAGTATGCAAAGATGTGCAGACAGAACACTGTGGTAATTACTATGGGTGTACAAAACAATACAATGACATTCATACTGTAACTGCATCAGGCATGCAGGTATATACCCACAATGCTATCATTACACTGTACTGTTGTCAACATCATACTATTACAATATGTCTATGTACTCACCCTGTGCATCAGCACCATGTTAACCTGTTCCTGCACCAATTTTACAGATTGCAGGAGGTGGCACAGTTTCATCATATGCACAGGGTGTGTACCTGGTATGCCTGAGTCTGCCACTGATACAACCAATTGACATGTCTGTGTGTGTGTGTTGGTGAGGGACAGTAGTACAAGATGGGGCAATGTTGATGCAGTGTGTGCGTGTATGTGGTAGCCCTAGGTTTTATCACTTTGCATGGTGTATGAATGCACACAGTCCCACCTCATGGCTGCCATATACAGGTGTTTGTGGACAGCCACAGACTGTACCTGCCAGGTCATACAGATCACTGTCTGTGGCCATGGACACGGTACCTGTGCCTGGCAGGGGTGCTACGGACCGTATCAGGTACTAAGCCAGACTGGGTACTGTCATCAGAAGCAGGTGTTTGTTGACTGGAGACAGGTCCCTGTTGGGACTGTCCAGTGCCATGTGCATGTGGTCTCCTGGGGCGGTCCGATGACAGCACAGACCCAGCATTGCTGCGGCTGCTGCTGGCACTATGTGAGCGGCCGTGGCCCTGTTGTCATCCGCGACGGCTGCCAGCTGCTGCTGTTGCTGGCATACGGCCATGTTGATGCCTCAACCATCCACCATTGCCCTGGCTCATGGACATATAGTTGTGGAACAGATCTAATGTGTCCCCCCAACGTCTGTCAATGACCTCGGTGAAGTTGCATATGGCAGCTGCAACATCACGCACACTGTCACTCATGGCTGTGCGACATGCTCTCAGCTCCCTCAGACCCTGTCTGGTGTACCGTTCCATACGTGACTGTGCCTGCATCACAGCCCGAAACATAGCTGGGGTTGAAAGACCTCTGTGGACATGTCTGACAGGGGTGGTATGCCCACGGATGTTCCCACGAGAACCCATGGATGTCTGCCTGTGTGGTACTGTGTCAGGACCCTGGCCATGGCTGCAGTGTGGGAATGCATGTGCCACCGGTACCGCATTACCCTGGTCAATGCCCACTGTATCCTGTCCATCACCTATAGACATTGGTGACAAAGGATGTATTGGCAGGATGACTGTGCGCATTGATGGGGTCAACAGCTATGTAGTGTCAATTGGCTGACCAATGACGGACCCTGGCACACCTACCTGTGCCATTACACAGGTATCATCATTATCACTATCCACAGCAGCTGATTCAGGTTCCCTGCTGCACGACACCAGAGCAGCACCAGAACCTGTGGGAGTAAGACAGGAAACACAGTTTACAATGTGTACACAATGCCACCACTGATGCACACATGTACACATGGGCACATGCACACATGCACACATGGGCACATGCACACATGCACACATGCACACACCTCAGTATATGAGATATCAACCCACAGACACAAACACACTTGCAATCAAACACATAGCACTACTGCTTCATCCCATTATTACTATTAGTATACAGAGTATTGAAGGTAATGGTATTACACACTCACCAGCATGGATAGGCTGCCTTGCTGTTACACCAGAGGGACCTGCAGAAAAGAGACATTTATCGTCAGTGGGCACAACTGTGCCATTGATACTGTGGGCATGATACAGTTCAGTAGTGCAACAGTTAGCTTCCACAGGTGTACTGCAGATATTGAGGATATCACTAATGCACAATAATTACCAGGATTACAGCTACAAAATGAGGACACACCTCACACATGCATAACCTAACAGTGTACAGAATGGTCAACTATACACATGGCATGTTACCTGCACGCTTTGTGTCCTGCTGCTGTGTGGCTCCAGCCTCCATCATTACACATGTATGCTGTTGTTGTTGCTGCTGTGCTGGAGCCACAACACTCAGGAGGAGTCCCTCCAGTCTGGTGAGGGGGGGATGTCTAGCCACCCCACCACCTGTGGCAAGCTGCTGCCTGTGAATATCCGACGCATGCTGACGGACATTTCTAATTAAATCACTGCAGTGATGGCGTACCTGTTCATATGTCTGGTTATGTGTGCCTATGTCATTTACCCGACGGACCAGGTCTTGCCACAGTGCAGCCCTCTCCTGCTGGTTCTGGCTGGTGCAGGAAAAGAGTACAGCAAAATCCCGCACCAGGCTCTGGTGTATCTCCTCCTCCTCTGCAGCGGAGTAGACAGGGTTCCGCTGGTGAACCATGGCCCTGAAAAGGAGAAGGAAAATATGTCAGCAATATCTGTCAGCAAACTATAGCACACATAATACACATAATACTCGACTGCAGTGATATAACTTAAGCACCATATATAGCATCTGTCTGTCTATTGGGAGATACACATGTACATGACCAGATATCATTGCTCATCCAACAACTGTGCAACAGTACCTGGCACACTCCATACGACAGACTAGTATACTGCAGCAGTCAACACACTGTTTCAGGTACAATACTCAACCTCACACTGGGGGTTTGTATCAAGGTACTGTATGGGGAACATTATCAGCCCATGCACTGCACACAATGCACATTACATATTTCACTGGTATTACACACTACTCTTACTTGCCATAACCCTACCTACACCACAGTGACATACAGGGTAACACAGCACAACATATGGCAATGTAGTATGTGTTGATCGCAATACCTCACACACCTGTCACTGGCCTCACACCAAGGACACACACTACCATGACAGACAGACAGTCATGGTGAGCAATCACACCAGTACACAACATGCACCCAGTCACTAGCACACTCATTCCACCTCACATATTCCATTTGCAATGTGTTCATGGGTGTGCATTGTGTCCTAGGTAGGTAGTGTGCTTTTGGCCCTGGGCCTACAGCAGCATACTGTTATGCTACCCTGCCCCTTGTGACACATGTGTTATGATCGTACCTGCTCCTTACATACAGTTAAACAGGGTGACTCATATGGCATATTACCTATCTGCATAACATTCAGCAGGGGTATGTCTGACATCTACTCATGGGGAGCCTTGCTTCTTAATTCTGTATGGTCTACTACAGGGTATGTCATATCTGTGGGTAGGGTTCTGTACCTCCACCATGTGCTCTATACTGCAGTGACAAGGACGACAGACATAGGTAATTTGTGTTGTGGATGTTGGAGGTGTTACCATGGTTGTTAGACAAATGTCATGGGTGTGACCAAACTATGTATATCCAGCAGTGGTAACCTCTATGTAGGTAGTCTGTGTGTGCTCTGTGGTGTTTGAGTGCATTGACACAGTTACTTGTATATGTCTGTGTCCTTCTCCATATCTGTAGCTGTCATGGGAGGTACATACCGTGTAGGACATTGTGGGGTGTGGAGGGGTACAGTGACCTACATGTCCATAGCTGACACAACATGTCCGCTGACACATTCCATGTACAGGTATTACAGGACTAGTGTGCCACTGTGTATATCGATGTGGAGCCTATTGTACACTTGTTGCCCCTGTTCCCCCCTGACACATGCAGTGGTGGGCAGGCATGTACATATGTGGTGGTTACTGGTGTCAGTGTTTTGAATGGGGTATGGTACTCCAGTATCCACACTGGTGTTCACTCCATGCCTGTGACACCAGGCACCTGTTGCAAGACATCTGCACACATGTGCCTCACACAGTCTATATATATATATATATATATATATATATATATATATATATATATGTATATATATATTGATATATTTATATCTGTATATGGATATATATCTGTTTGTATATATGTATATAAAATATGTATATATATATATATATATATATATATATATATATGTAGATATATACATATAGATGTGGGGAGAGAGGGGGAGAGAGTGAGAGAGAGACATGGTGAGTGAGAGTGTGAGGGGGTGGGACAGAGAGAGAGAGATAGTCATATACAGACATATCTGTTGTCAGTCAGATCTATCTGTATATGTATAAGTCTCTACAGATATCTATATATGTATGTGTGTATTACATATATCTGTACGTACATATTCTACCAATCTCGATGTCTGTGCAGTAAGTGACAACCTGGTTCAAGGCTCCTGAGAGCACACCAGCAGTACCAGGCTATACCCTGTATCATGCGTTTTGGCCCCAGGACTCAGGAAAAAACAAAAAGGGAGGGGGTGTGTCCACATTCATGGAGGACACACACACCTCCAGGTTAGTGGCAACACATGAAGCATCACAGACCATCCAGGTGCAGATAACAGTCGGCAAACCTGCTATACAACTGGTAGCATGTTACAGACCACCCTCCCAATCTCAGGGACCACAGTCAGCCTTCCTGTAGACATTGGAGAACATGAATGTCCCACCACACACCATCATATTGGGATACTGTGACTACCCTAACATACACTGGGTGCATTATTCTACCCCAAACACCCTAGCCCAAAGGTTCCCAGAATTCACTATGTCAAATGCAATGGGACAGCTAGTCACCTCTCCCACAACAGGAGATAATATACTTGACCTGATCATCACAAACATGGGGACAATGTGCTACACACTGGAAGTATACCCCTCACTAGTCACATCTGACCACAGACTAATCCCCCTGGATATACATATCCCACCTCCCCCACAACACAAAAGACTACAGTGGGAAACCTCTCACATGCCGACTTTACACTTCTTATACCTGAGTTGGTAACCTTAATGCCCACTGGGCCAGTGTAAACCACTTCCCACAATGCAGACACCTTCACATATGCTTTCTACAGACATCTCCAAGAATGCATGGATCATGTAATCACAAATGAAACCATGACCCTCTCCACCAAGGGCAGGCGTCCTGTCTGGTGGACCCCAGCATTGAACAGATTGTATAACAACAGAAGGTAGCTACTGCACGGCAGAGCATACTTCCACAGAGCTACAGCATCTCTGATCAGCAGTAGTAGAACAATACGTTTTGTCATACAAACATGCAAGGCCAACAATGAGAGGGACATCGCTATGGTCACTACAGATAACCACAAGGCCTTCCTCTGCTATGTTACACACCTGGGTGGGAACCCTCAGTTGTGTTCACAGTTAGTTCACAGTGATAAACGCTACACTGAACACACAGATAATGCCAACATTCTGGCAGACAGGTTCAGTGCAGGTTTCTCCCCTCCCTCACCCACACATGTGTAATTACTTATCCCAGCTGACTGTAACCTCTCTGTCATCTCAGATGTCCCGCTGGGAACCACCTTCAGCAGAGCTGTAAACACAGCATCAATGGGACCCAACGGTATTGCAGGTTGCATGCTATGTGAACTGCAAGAGGAGCTACACATGTACATTACATGCTATTCAGCCATAGCCTTACTACAGCATATGTACCTGGACACTGGCATACAGCAACAGTAGTCCCACTCCACACAGGAAGCACCTCTACAGACCCTGGTAACTACCGCCCCATAAGCTTAACCAGCCTGGTCTGCAACACTATGGAAAGGATCATTATGGTACCCATACACAGTGACATTGGGGACTTTGACACTTGATCCCACCCGGTTTGGCTTTGTAGAGGGCAGATCCTGCCTTATGAACCTGGTTAACCTTTTCAAATCAGTCACTAGAGCCATTGATGAGGGCACAGCGGTCCATACAGCCTACTTGGACTTGCCTACGGCTTTCAACACAATACCGCACTCTGGCATCATAGACATGATCAACAGCTGAAATGTAAATCCATATGTCACATGATGGGTTGCAAACCGGCTAACGGATAGAAACCCTACAGTCAAACTCACTGGTGCCATTTCAGACTCAGAGCCAGTCACATGTGGTGTCCCACAGGGCTCTGTCCTGAGACTGCTCATGTTCGGCATATCATTCCCAGATGTGGAAGCAGACATGGGAGGGTAGTGGTTGACAATGTTCAAAGATGACTGCATACTAGGCACCATAGGCGATACACCTGCTGACACATACATCCTACTGACAGGCCTCACGGACACCAACAACTGGTGCCGGAGTCATGGCCTTACACTGCATGCCACGTAATGTATACTCATACCCTTTTGGACGGACAAGGTACCTACATATTATCACATAGACAATAACCCACTGAGTGCAGACAAAGTAATCAGAGACCTGGTGACACTGTTCAATGCTGACCTCTCATTTGACACCCACGTTGCCAAAGTGGTTGGATGGACTTCCTTCCTTGCCCACCTTATCATGAAGGGATTCACATCCACATCAAAAGAGGTCATTGTACCCCTATACTCCTCCCTTATCAGACCTATGACTGTGTACTATGCCCCATTTGGTATGTACCTCACCTGGCACTTGCAACAGCTAGGGAGACCCCATAAGTACATGACCAGGAGGATCAAGGGTCTGCATCAACTGTCATATGCTGCCAGACTAACGTAACTCATGCTCTATTCCATAGCATACTGCCTACGTAGGGGTGATCTGTGCCTGATGTAGTAGGCCATGTCCAATCTGGTATTGATGGACATGTTCCACCTCATACAATCCAAATCCATCAGAAGCATGACAGCTACGGATTTAAACCTCAGCACACATATGAATAGGACATATTGTAGGGACAGATCCATCACTAAGACGCTTCCCATACTGTGGAACAGGATCCCAGTTCATGTTAGGCAGAGACCCTCACTGACACTCTTCATGTGCATTCTTGACAAGTGGATGGGAGATCATAGGTTTACAGCAGGGGTCTTCTCTGTGTCACTACTAGACAGAGGCACAGTAAACTAATGTTATTATGTAGGGGGGTCTTCACTGTGTCACTACTAAACAGAGGCACAAGTTTCTAAATCTATTCTATACACTGTCTGCAGATAGCCTAGTACTAAACTATGACACTGTGAAACTATATATGTCTATGTATTTCTACATCCCTCTCTATCTATGTATACACATATGCATATTATATATATATATATATATATATACGTACATATCTCGATATACATACGTATACACATGTTATATATATATATCTATATTCCTTTTTAGTTCCACATATGTATACACACAGTAACATACTGCTGAACATCCATTACTGTACAACCTACTTGTACATTGCACTACAACCTACATTGCTATGTGCACATAGCTACTGTCACATACATATGTATGTGGAGCCTTCAGTGACAGTTTCAGTATGTCCCCGGCCCTATGCACATCTTCATATACATAGATACAGACCAATAACACATCTGGAGGGTTCACAGTATGTAGAGTATTATAGTAGTACTTTACATTACCTGTGTTTGTTGCAGCTTTTTGTGTAGGCTTGCAGTTGCTTGGCCTGCTGTCAGCCTCTTTGCTTTGTTGTTTCAGGTTTTTTATTTTCTTTCTCTTTCTTTCTTTCTTTCTTTCTTTCTTTCTTTCTTTCTTTCTTTCTTTATTTATTTCTCTCTCTCTCTCTCTCTCTCTCTCTCTCTACCTCCAGCGGGTGCAATGACAGTATTGCATGTGTGGACTGGAAGTACAGGATGCTTTTGTAGGTATCTGCACATGTCCATGTGATGGCCTCTGCACCAATTGTTAGCCAGCATTTACTAATTGCATGCAGCCTGTTGTGTAGTGATTGCAGTTCTCACTGTGATTACAGGACTGTGTTATAAAAAGGTCTGTTAGGTAGGCGTAGCCCTTTCAGATTATCAGGGTGGGGACCATGCTGGTTTGCTGTGGACACTGTTCTATGAGTGTAAGGGTTGGTATGTCTCTCATATTTCAGGCTGTGTTGTAGACACTGCAGTGCATGTTGTTCTGTATGCTGAGTATTCCTTCCTCCAGTGTCCTGTTCTCCGTGTGTATGTAAACTGACAGCTACGACTAGTAATACTGTGTATATGGGTGTGTGTGCTTTCCTGTGGGGATTGTGGTGTAACTGGTATATAGCAGTGGCTCTTGCAATCTGTTGCTATGGCTTCAATATTTGGCCTTTACATTCACTCATTGTATGCCTGCTAGGTGTCTTTCCTGTAATGTGTTGCTATGGCTTTCCTATTTTTCATTTACATTCACAGCTTGTAATGCTTGCTAAATCTGTTTGGGCAGCAATTCCCTATGTGTTTGTTGTGGTAGGGTGTTACTGCATGCAATGTGGTCTGGCCATGGTGTGGGCCTTGACAGTTACAGGGGTATTTGATCATCCTGCTGAGCAGGCCTCAGATACTCTCCGGTGCATCTTTTATCAGCCTCATGGAATGGTACATAGCAGTGGGTTACTCCAATGACATATTCTGATACTCTGCAGTTGTGACTGTGGGTTATTTCAAGCATATGTATTAGTACACCATTTGTGCCGTGCAGGTGGTGCATACCTTCAGTCAGTCATAGTTACCATTGCATGTGTAGTTACACCTTTCTGCCTACTGTTAGTACATTTGACAGGGTGTCAGTGGGGCACAGTTGACATTTGTTTTCACATCAGGGACATCCCTGTAACTCAGTTACAGTTACTATGTCTGATCTCTTAACTATTCAACTATGGCAGTGTTTATCCTGCTTTGAGTATGTGTGTGGCTTGCCAGATGCTACTGTGACATTATTACCTAGTAGCTACCAACTAGCATGACTGTTTCTCAGCACACAGTACTATTTTACAAATCCACTAGATTTGACAGTAAATATACATGACATGCTTTGTGTACTAGACTTGCTATATTCCCTTTACATTAATTCCTACTATTTTATGATATATTTCTTTCAGCACAATGTTCTTGTATAGCAGTCATGGCTTAGTGGTAAGTCATGCAGACTAGTGTTTCCAAGGTCCTGGGTTCGAGACTGAGGGAGGTATTTTATTTTGCTGCTGAGAAAACTACAGGCCTTGTCATTCAGAGTGACTAAGGCACTTTTAAGCAGTTGTAAGCGGGTTAGCGCTGGTTTGCGTGGAGCTCACGCATGCGCACTGCTGCTTAGCTTCGCGCACACCCGCTTACTACTGCTTAAAAGTGCTTACTGTCGCGCACACCCACGCTATTTTCTTTTAAAGAAAAGAAAATGGGGAGATAGGAAAGTGGTGAAAAAGGGGGCACAAAGAGAGTAGGACAGTAGGAAAACAAGCTCGGGTTTTGCAGGAGGGATGTAGGAAAGGCCCATAGCTGCCCATTTCTTCGTCAGCAACAGCTGTGCATATGTTTGTAATTTGGAGTGAAATTTGAAACCTTCCACCCCTGAGAGAGGTGTGAGGAAAACAATAATATTTGTTGTACAGCCAATTGTAATTGCCAGTTTACATGTCCAGCAGACATGTGTGCAAAATGGGCAGCTATGTATGGGGCGTAATTTTTTTGTGGGTACAGAGTGCCCTTTTTTTTTTTTTCAGGTGAGAGTGGTATGTCAGGTACAGGAAGTCGGTATAGCTGGGGAGGTAGGTAAGGGAGGTTAACAGACAAGACAAACAAGACGCATACAGGGGTGGTGTATGACACATGTGGGGGGTTACACAATTGACGGGGACGGATGTTTGGATATCTCGAGCCCATGAGCCCACAGATGGCAACAGTGGAACTGAGATCCCTACCCATGGGCAGTTGCCACTGTGCCTTCACTGCCCAGGATGGGGTTGTGCTGGGGGCTGTGTAGGCCGGGCAGCAGGCACGCCCGTAAGTTGTGCCACCCATGCCTCAAGCTGGCGTAGGGGCCCAAGCACAGCGTGCCCAATCTCCCTACGCACCACAGTCCAGACACTACGGAGGGTGAGTGGATGTTCTCCTCCGGCCACACTTGCAGAGGGGGGATGAGCCCCATCCCCTGAAGCGCTTCCACCCGCAGGTGGCACAGGGCCACCAGAGGAGGATCCGGCCTGGGCACTACTGCCAGGTGCACTCGCCAGCTGAGGTGGGAGAGGTGGGTCCGCTGGAACCTGCCTTCCCTGTCATCCTATGTTTTGCATTATGTTATGACAGTTTGGGTTAGTAACGTACAATACCATTCACAATTAGTTGTAACAGCATGCATTAGTATTCCCATTAACCAAACACCCATAAATTCAAGCCATTGAACAGCAAGCATAACACATGCATAATTTTAACAGCAATACACAATCCAACAACATGCAGGGTTGATTGATGGCAACAGGCCATCAGGTTTGGATGTATGAACAAGGCACATGCATCAACGTACATACAAATATGTATGAACCAACAGGACAAATGTCCAGGGGTGTTAATTGTGATTGCACATACCCATTTCACATGGAATGAATTATTTGTGGTTATAGGGTAGGGTGAAGAAATATTTCATTAACAACTTCAAATACCTATACATATGCTGTACATTTCTACTAGCTGCAGATATATACACACTACAGGTCTGACTACAGTTTCCTATGTGATAACTAATTCAGGTTGGTGATAGGAATGTTACTGCTACATCAATATACATTTCATATTTATTCATACACATTCATATCTGGCTCTGTTCAGATACATCATCCTGCTACATTTGCTTTATATGGCTATAGACAACTGTGGATATTTGGTATTTCATACAACCATACTATCTGCATATTGCAAACTGAGAGCAACATATGCAGATTTTGGGACACACATTCCAGCTTCAGTACTTTTTTCAACACATGTTGCTGTTTGGTTCTGCCTGTCACATTCATTTCATTCTGTACTGACTGCAGTATACTTTATTCAGGAGTTATTACTACTTTATTGGTGGATTCATACCTCTTTCTCACACTCTCTCACTTGTTTTATTTTTACAATTCAGGATGGTACTTAATTATAGGCTTTATTGACATGTTTTACTTTTAGTTATGACAATCCTTTCCAACAGTCTCACTTATGTCTTGTTTCAGAATTTCAACAGGGATATATTTCACACGTGTTTACTCAGCTTCTGTAGCTGTACTTTTCAGCCTGCTGCAGGTTATGTACTATTATATTACAGGTGGAACATCTTTATTTCAGACTTGTTTCATTTTTATGTTTGGATTACAGGCTGCATCACACTTTTGTAATCAAGCAATACTTGCAAACTCTCTTACACTGTTACTTGCACATTTTATTTATAAGTGACTACACTGCACTCTTTTGCAAACTGTTATACTTATATATTTTTTTACAGTTACAGGGAGAGAATTACTGACCTGCCTGGTGGTGCAACCGCACCAGCCTATCGGCATAGGTTCGACGGTTCATGGAACGGACACCTGCAGCTGTAATATAAATGAAGTAATATTGGAATACACATCTCCATAATATCAGCTAGGTTAATTTCTTACATAAATAATTACATGTAACTTACTCAGTAGAGGGGCATTGGGCATTTGCCGGGCCTCCTGGATCCAACGGTTCAGTTGGTCCTGCTTCCGTCTCTTCAGGTCCGCATGGTGGTGACGGACCTGTTCACCAGTCCTTGGTATTCCTGTGGCACTGGTGAAATCATGTGCCAACCGGTCCCATGCCTCAGCCCTATATGCTCCCCACAGGACCTGGCCCTGCATGAGTTGGGACTCATGATCATGGACAAGGAGCCAAACCATATATTTGGACTCCTCAATGCCCCACCTCTGTGCTCGGAAGCAACTACCCTCTCCTACACCTGCCATCCTGGCTGCAAGTCGATTCCACAATCGGTTATGCTGTGTATTCCCACCTATGGGGCTTATATATGCCGTTTTTCCCGCACTTATCTGTGATTGGCCATTTTGGAATTGTATCAGCTTCACAAAACCTGCTTTGTCATGCTCCTCTTTCTATTCATTCCTATGTATATGCTATTACTGCATTTCTAAGTGCAACTGTCATGGCTTAGTGGTTCAGTACTTTGACTATGGTGCATGGTATCCTGGGTTCAAACCTGGCCGTTCCTTTTTATATTTTATGACTGTCTACACAGGCTAGGAGGTGTGTCTGTGTAAAGGCAGTTTTGATACAGCTTGCTCAACGTTGCCCGTCGGTTAGCTTGTTGGCATGGTGCGCAGCTCCGCGCAAACAGGTCACGCTGCCTTACGCGCCGTTTGGCTGTCAGCATGCATATTACACTCAGCTCAGCTATGGGCACGCAGTTTCAGCATGTTAAGACACTGCTAAACCCCGGGCACTCATTTTACACCTGTTAAACCACTGCTCACCTACGGGCACTCATTTTACACCTGTTAAACCACTGCTCACCTACAGGCACTCATTTTACACCTGTTAAAACACTACTCACCTACAGGGAGAAATCCTCAACTTGTTAGACTGTAGCTCAGCTATAGGCACAGCTGACATTTTTTTTTATCTCACATTTCTTCAAAATACTTGGCCCATTTCATTACATTTTACATAAAATATAATTTTATATATGTACATATATGTCAGGGACTTGTTTCGTGCTTATTTCACTAAAAATAAAAATTGATGTTGTGGTGGCTCGAACCATGACTGCCTCCTCTTCAGCTGACGTCTCTATTGCTATGCTATTGCTTCTTGGCTTGCTTTGCATATTTAGTCCTTATATGCTTTTCCACTGACTGCTACCTTTGGCTAAGCGACGGGCACGCCCGTGCAAACGAGCGCACTCACGGGCAAACAT
This sequence comes from Protopterus annectens, assembly GCF_019279795.1. Taxonomy (NCBI): domain Eukaryota; kingdom Metazoa; phylum Chordata; order Ceratodontiformes; family Protopteridae; genus Protopterus; species Protopterus annectens. The sequence continues at coordinate 101,958,706 of NC_056734.1, forward strand.
CTTTACAACTTATACAAAAAAATATAAGATGTTCATTTATACATTTTATGTTCATAGTCTGTGGGGGCATGTGTTGTGTTGTGTTTATTCACATTTACACGGACTCTGTCATGGGGGTTTACTTTCGGGACTTTTACTCTTCTGGGGGCATGTCCGTTTGCAGGGCACGCCCTACGGACAAGCCCCCCTACTGTCTTACATGGACCGTGTTAGCCTTAGGTGTGATTCAGCATGCCCTCATGCATATGCATGGCATGCTGACGTCACACCGTTTAACTGCAGCCTCCGTGTAAGCCTTGTATTTCTTACACGGAGGCTTCGTGAATCCTGGTCAATAACTGCAAATATTTTTTGAGCTTATAGGACTACCCTCACATAGCATTACTGGATGTGCAGCTATCCTGGCATTAAAAGATTAACATTACCTCGTTTAAAAGTAAGTATATGAAGTAGTACCACAATTGCACTGATCATACTTTAAAATCAGCAGAAAGATAATCCAGTATTCAGTACTGCAACTCAAGAGCTGATCATCACAGTTTTCAAAGGTGCATATGATCAGCTGTTGTACTACGGCACACACAGCAGTCCCCAGAGAACAACATCAGAGCACTTTTACAGCCTTGAAAGCTGTCATGTATTTGTGTTGCCATAAAGGAAATACTGAAAGTGTGACACAGTGAAGCGCCTAACTCCCTTTAAGGCTGTTAGCTGTCTCTGTAGCAGTTCAAAGTTCTTACAGCTTTCAAGCCAGTAAAAAATGTTTTTGCTGCTATACTTTTTTATCTAACTATTAGTACATAAGGTCAGGTAAAGCTCCACATACTACAAAGAATTATGATCAAGATTCTCTGATCATAACTACTTATGTTTTCTCAGTATGTGTGACAAGATTTGCAAAGCTCTTGAAGAGAATTATTTTGCAGTCATATCATAAACAAATAAACTGCTTATGATCAGAGACTTAGTCATAATCCTCTCTACAACCCTTTGATGTTACTAGGATCAAAGCACAAGCAAGATGAAAACATATGTTAATGCTAACTTTAAAGCATGTGTCACAGTTTGAAGGTAGATGACTATCTCTGGGATTCATTAAACCCTACACAGAGTGTAGGAATAGTGCAGGAGCTGCTGCATGCAATATGTCTGCCGAGCGATTCATTAAAGGTGCCCCGGGATGTGCACGAACGCTCCTACACTATTCCTGCATGGACAATACTGCCTAATGCCAATTACCTCATTTGCTGGTGAAAACCATGCAAATGAGGTGAATTAGTTCAGCAAGCAGGCAGATGTCTGTGCAGGAATAGTGTAACCTGCAGAAATCTATTCAGTTACTAGCTGAATACATTTCTGCAAGTGAGAAAACGGAGGCATGACAGCTCAATAGAAAGCATGTTTTATACTTATTAGACATGCCAATGGCCAAATAAATGGCCATTAGCATGAAAAACAGTTTTAATTTTTTAAAATAAAACTTTTTCTTTTTTTTGGTTGATCTCCGCCATTTAAGCATAGGGAGTGGCATGCAAACGGGATCATGCCGAAAATAAAAAAAAAGGGTGAAAAAAGCATTTATTACAGAAATCTGCATTTTGCCATTATAGTCAATGCCATGCAGAATGAAAACAATTCCAGGGAACAGTGGTTGCTAAGGGGAAAGGCTGAGTGGAAGTGCAGTAACTATGGAGTAAGGCAGTGGGGTATGCTAATGAGGGGACTTATACTGAATCACAAATTTCATTGGAGCTCAGTGGCCTGTGTTTACCCTTAGCTAAGCACAGCTAAGGCAGGGGGGTTGTGTCTGAGGCTGTAGTTTTTTATTCCATTAAATTCAGAGTGTATTCATGTCTAGGCAGGGCCAGTTCTGCTAAAACCAGTCTACATTAGCTAAACAGGTGTGTGTAGCATGCACCGGGCTTAAAAACAAGAGAAGAAAAAAACTGAAATTGGAGAACTGTGTACATCTGAGCACCGGGAATGTGCGGTGCACATCAGGGCTTAAACGGGGAGGAAATGGGAAATAGAAACTGCAGAAGGAAGGCAATCAAGCATAGCTGGCAGGTGGAGTGTATCAGCATCAGCCAATTTTACAGGCCGCATTCCCAGCACAGTACTATAAACTATGCAAACACCTTTCAATCTGTTTTTTCCCACAAACTCTACACCACCGGTGTACACATTTGGGGGAATTTTAAACTGACAAATCTAACAAAACATGTTAGGGGCTGCAGTTGCTCTGATCTATCAGCATGTGCTAGAGACTGAGGGTGGTGAGGAGGAAAATGCTGACAACCAAGACAGAGGAGGAGGGGAAGAGTGTTCAGTCCCAGGCTAACCTACCAGGGGCTACATGATCTAGAGATTGTAGAGCGCTGCAGGGTAGACAGAGACATACTTCAGCAACTTGTTGAGCTATGCCTGCCTCACCTCAGAGCTAGAACCAACAGAGGGGTACCCATCCCAGTGGATACCAAGGTATGTATAGCCTTAGGAATACTAGCTACACGTACTTTCCAAAGACCAACAGGGGATATCATGGGGGTCTTACAGACATCTGCGTCCAGGATACTCCAGTTCCTGGATGCCATGCGAACACATGCCACTGAGCATATTCACTTCCCCAGCACCTGCGAGGAGAGGACCAGCAATTTGCATCTCTTCCACTGTGTAGAGGTACTGGGTGCAATAGACTGCACGCACATCCACATCAAAGCACCACCTGGTGAACAGGGTAGAGTCTACATAAACCGCAAGGGCTTCCCCTCCATCAACTGTCAGGTTGTGTATGATGCCCAGGGCATTATCATGAATGCGTGTGCTGGCAGCCCTGGACGTTATCACGTCTCCCATGTTTGACATTCATCACGGCTGTACCGGGCATTTTCCAATGGGGACATCCTATATGGTTAGCTGGTAGGGGATGCTGGCTATGCACTGGAGCTGTGGCTGACACCCATCAGAAATGCAGACGCGGCCACAGAAGAATGCCATAATGAGGCACATGCACAAACCAGGATCATTATAGAGCATGTGTTTGGGATGCTCAAGTCATGGTTCCGCTACCTTGACATATTCGGTGGAGCCTTGCAGTACTCTTCAGTCACATGTGCACACATGTTCATAGTATGTGCCATGCTACACAATATGATCCTGCGGAAACAGCTGCAGTAGAAACAAAATGGGGAAGGACCACACAGCCCCCCCCCCCACCATTGCCAAGGCCTCCACAGGCACAGAGTGACTCAGAGGAGGAACATCCTGAGCCTGCACCTGTAGGCAGGTGAGACATGCCCAGTATGCCCTGGTCTTGGCATAGAGGCAATGCATAGCACATACACTGACACTGTAGGGCCGCAGGGACTGATCTCTCTCTTTCTGTCTGACTCGCACACACAGTAGAATGGATGCGAAACATCACACCACCTATTCCTGACCATGTATAGGCAGTGTATTCCATGCATCCAACATAGTCAGCCCTCAAGCACCACCCTGACAAGAGCTGCAGTCACAAGGTAAGCCAGTCTCTATAACAAAATAAACTAATGGAGTGGAATGTTCTGATAGTATATCTATGGTATTGATCAAACATGTAAGGGAATGGGGTGGCTAACTGGGATAGCAGCCTCAACTGACAGCTCTATGGGACAGCAGGATGTGTATCCCCAGTCCTGCCCTATCTACTCCAAGCAGTATCACCCTAGTCGACCAATACCACTGCAGTATATGTGGTGAGCCAAATAACTGGAGGGTCATAGGTAACATGCATGGATGCCAAAGGGGGGTCCCATACCAACCACTAACTCCACACAGCAGATCAGCTGTAGACAACCATACAGAAATGCCTGACAAAGGCCCCCACATGGCAACATCCATGAAATCCCCACCCACAGACTTTTACACAGTGATATCACAGCAGGTTTGGCAGTGGCAGTATGGCTTTAAAAGGTAAAAAAGTCTGAAACTGCAAATGTCTATGCCAGAACAATCTGACCTGTGGTTGATACTGTTATGCCTGTAGTCTGAAAGATAGGGCACACCACTATGCTACATGGGACCAAATTGTTAAGCAAATATCAGCACAGTCTGTGCAGATGTGTATCGTGTACAGTTGTGTCATGCCCCCATAGTCCCATAGAAATGCAGTAACATGTTCCTAGACTTAAGCACCATCCAGTCATCACCCAGAGTGATGGTGCAATAGTAACAGAAAGCAATTGTCAGTAACACTCACAGTCAACTTACTGGTGCCATCCTAGGGGTGTCACCTGATGGCAGCCTGGGAATATATGATCATCAGAATGCACTGCTCTGCTACAGATGGCCTGCATCTGTCACACCTGGCCTACAGGCCTCTGGCAAATGCCTATGTTTCACCCACAGTGCCCTTTAGGGAGTGTGATGGGGTCCATAACACCAACATAACACAGTCCACAAAATGCAAAGAAAGGCCATGCTGACAACTGCTAGGAGAAACGATTGGTTTCTATCAGTACCCATTTTTAAGCGGAACTTTTAAAAAGTTCCAGGATTGTTTTGGTTTCATTTCTGAAGAAGTTTCTCTTTTGTGAGAGACGAAAACATGTCTTGTTTTAAAATAAACTAGTTATACGTTATACAGTACTTCATGGTTCATTAGTACTCACAATCAGGTGCTTGACTCTCTGTTTGCACTTTTGGTGTGTGAGTTTTGTATTTTTCTATTGTTCCAACTGCTAGGGGAAAACCTGCTAGCCTCAGGGAGCCAAAAATGGGGACAAAGCCATGAATAATGGGGTGATGAAGGTCCAAAGAGAAGGATACCTGTGAAATACTGCTCGAATAATGTTATAAAGTTGATGGAATGATTTGTAGTAGCATGGAATGTCTGATGGGTACAAAGTCTGAAACTGCAATGTCAACTGTCAGTAATATCTGACTTCAACCCTGAGTGACTTGCAAGACACTTCTGCTAGAAAACCACATTTGTTTGGGTAACCAACAAGATATATGAGTCATGGGTGTGGACATTCCTTGATACTCTGTACAGTTGACAGGCAGGGCTAGGAGTTTAAACATGAGAATGCACTCACCGCAGGCAGGCATAACCCTGGAAGATGGTGGCATGTCTTTCACCCACAAAACCCTGGGCCACAGCCATGGGGAGTAACACACCCCTCCCTGATCACTCATCCTATGCAACATCCTGACCCCAACATGTGGCCATCCAAGCAAAATGAGGTGGGGCATACATATATGTGTGACAAACACACACCTCCAGGCTGGTCAAACAGTCTGACACACACAAGACCCTCCAAGTGCAGTCAACCATTGAGGAGAGCCCAATGCAAAGTACTGGTAGCTATAGGCAAGCATATCTGCCCAGGACACACCCCTCCCACATATCCTATCCCCTACAAATCTATCTGGAGTCTGTCTGTCACCCTGATCCTGTCTGACTTATATTACCCAACTGTGGACTGGAAATCAGACCAGACCAGAACATAAATGCACAGAAATTCCATCATTGTAATATATCACCAAGGTGCTGGACCATTTCCACAGCACCAGCAGTCAATTGCTTGTAGGCACACCCCTCAACAGGCTGGATTGTGCAAGAATGCATAGCATTTGGCCCATAACCCTTGTGTGTGCATCATCCATCCTGTATTCCTCTGGTAAATCACTGTGATGATCTGAGGAGGTATATCATGAGGTACTGAAATGATACGTGACAGTGTCAAATGACATATGTGACAGATGTCTGCTAAAACAAGCCCTGTAACCCTAGCAACCCATACATTACTGAGATAAATTGTCACAATCATTGTATGGCCCATTGTCCCCACATTTTGATAGGCTATCTCCAGACATCTTGCACCAACAGGTTGAGAGGTATGGCTGTAGCACAAAACATAACTGGACTGGAGTACAACAATCCCTAGAATGGAGTCCCACATGTACTATAGAAGGGCAGACACACTGGGCATTTTAATACACTTAGAGAAATGTCAGTAGAATCTAGGACTGAACAGTCTTTTCCCACCCAGTGCACTTCCCATTGCCCCACCTTAGCAGTCCTGAAGATGTCTGTCACCATAGAAGTCATTTTTGTTAGGCCCAGCCCCATAAGCTCTGTAGCATGTGCAATAACTGCATAGGACTATAGTACAAATTACTAGATAGGTAGGAGTTCTAATCTCAGTCTTAACAAATCTAAAAGTGTGTGTGTGTGTGTGTGTGTGTGTGTGTGTGTGTGTGTGTGTGTGTGTGTGTGTGTGTGTGTGTGTGTGTGCGTGTTTGTGTGTATGCGCTTACAGCTAAAGGCTTTTGGGTCCATTCAAACCAAGTACACTTCCCCTTTTCCTACTTTATCAGTTCTGCAGATATCAGTCATCTTAGAAGTGCCTTCCATCAGGCCTCAGCCCCATAAGCTCTGTGGAGCATGTGGTAACTGCATAACATGACAGTACAAATAACTAGCTGGGTAGGAATTTTAATCTCAGTCCTAGCAAATTTAGACGTGGATGGGTGTGTGCACAAGGGTGTGTGTGTGTGTGTGTGTGTGTGTGTGTGTGTGTGTGTGTGTGTTTGTGTGATAGTTGTGTGTGCAAGACTGAAGGAGTTGGGTGTTTGTTTGCTTATAGGTGAAATAGTTTTATGCCATTCCCACCCACGACACTTCACAGTGCCCTACCTTATCAGTCCAGATGATGTCAGTCCCTTATTAGCAACCTTGGCCAGTTGTCAGTCCTACAAGCTCAGTAGTGCATGTGATAAATGGTTAACCCTATAGTACAAATGACTAGTTTAGCAGGAGTTCTACTCTTGTATCCAGCAAATGTGTGTGTGGGTATGTATGTATGGAAGTAGAAGTATTTTGATATGTTTCCCACCCACTGCCCTACTTTATCAGTCCTGCTGATAACATTTCCATATCAGCACCTTTGGCTAACTCTCAACCCAATAAGCTCTGTAGTGTGTGCGTTAACTGTGTAACACTATGGTACACATCACCAGTTAGGTATGGATTCTACTCTCACATTTGGCAAGTGTGTGTGTCTGTTTGTAGGACAAAGTACTTTGATAAGTTTAACACCTGCTGCACTACTTTATCAGTCCTGCTGATGTCATTCCCTTTATAGGTTCACAAATGTGTAGTAGGTAATGGCCCAGGAGCCTTAACAAGCCTAGCACATAGAAGGGCCCTGCCATTGTGCCACCCAATGTTACATCCTAGTACCTGTATCAAGTATAGCCACTGCAGTGATCCCTGGGTTGCACTGTCTATTACCCATCCACTCACCAAGATTTGTCTGTAACAGGGTCAGCTAGGTGCTCTGCATGACATGTATGGGAAGTGCATTCCAGGGCATGTGCAGTCTCTTGGTGAGGGACCTGTCCCACCAGCATGTTTTGGTGATTGTGGTACTAAGGTAGAGGTCCCTACAGTGTGTGGTGTGGATGGATTTATATGTAGCATTTCTAAACCAGCTGGTTCAGACATGGCTTTGTAAGTCAAGCACAGATAGCTGGTAATTAGGTAATATGGAAGAGAATAGCTTGGGTCTTCTGAGTCTGTCTGTGTAGGATGTGTGTTTAATGCCTAGGAACCCCTTTGTGAGGTACTTCTGTAGCTTCTCCAGCTGTAGCAGGTGTCTAGTGAGGTACATGGCAAATGGGACATAATACCTTGGCGGTGGTCTAATGAGGGAATAGTAAACAGAGAGCATTACCTCTGTCTTCCTGGATGCAAAACCCTTGGTAATGCAATGTGCCATACAGAAGGACTTCCTGACTGCAGTGGCAATGTGGTGCTTAAAGGAGAAGTTGCTGTCAACCTGTTTCCCTAGATCTCTTGTAATGCTTACAGTGCTCATTGAGGTCCCATTGGTGTGTAACTTACTGGGAACTGAGTGTTTTACCAAAGGGGTTGATGATGCGATTTGTGGTGTTAAGCTTCTGCCCATGGTTTCCACACCACTCAATGGTCTCAGTAGGATTTTTCTGTAGGATGTCTGCATCACTTGTGGAGTTCATGAAAGCTCTCAGCTTGCATTCCTCTGTGAACTTGGTCAGCCAGAGTTCCTCTGTTTTGGGCTGGACTTCTGAGAAGTAGATTATGGACAGGGCACTATTCAGTACTGATCCCTGTGGGACTCTACTTGTGACTGCTTGCCAGTCTGACTTGGAGTTTGCCACTGTCACACTGTGTGTTCTGTGAACCAGTTTGCAAACCACCCACTGATATACAGGTTGATGCCTAGTTTGTTAGGTTTATCAATAATCCCTGGCTGAGGAATGGTATCAGAAGCCTTGGCCAGATTGAGGTAGGCTGTATGCAGTGCCTTACTGTCATACACAGCCCGGATGACTCACTGAAAGATGTCAACTAGGTTGAGCAGGCATGATCTGCCATTCACAAAGCCAAATGGTGTGGGGTCCAGAGTTAGGAGATCACCCATATCTTGGTCAGTCAGGTCCCTGATGATGCACCCATAATGGTACATAGTAGACTTGTCAGGCTAAGGGCCCAATAATCCCCAGGGTCTGTAGATGCTACCCCTTTATGGAGAGGGATGACTATAGCAGTGTGCCATTTTGGAAGGACAAAGCCTGAGGTGAGGCTGTGACTGACCAAGGCACACAGATGTGGTGCCAGGTCTCTTTGTATGTTATGTAGAACATAGCCATGGATATGTTGGGGTCCCATGGAAGCTGTATCATTGCCTGTGGATAATGCAGGTCTAACCTTGCCTGCAGTAATGCTGGATGTCTGGTATTCATCTGCCATTGTGATTGTCCTCTTGGGGGGAGAGAGGGGTAAAGCTGGCACTGAATGTGTTGGCAAGACTGTGGCCAATATCTGTTGTCTCAAGACAGGAATTAGCATTGTGCAGTAACTCACAGCACTTATGGTTATTGATGTGGATAATGATGTGAATATCACTAAGGATAATCACAAGGCTTTCTTTAGTTATGTTAGGAACCTGGGTGGTAATTCCCAGATATGCTCAGAATTAGTCCAAAATTACAAAAAATACACTGAACCCACAGACATTGCCAACATCCTAGCTGACAGGTTCAGCGCAACCCCCCCCCCACCAAAAGGGCAAATATCTATCCCAGCAGAGTGCTGCCCCCCTGACATCTCAGATGCTCAGGTAAGAGCCGCCCTCTCCAAAGCAAAAAACACAGCATCAATGGGACCAGACGGTGTCCCGGGCTGCGTCCTACATGAACTCCAAGAAGAGCTAAACCCAAACATAAAATTACTGTTCAATCTCAGCCTTACTACAGGATATGTGCCCAAAGAGTGGCGTACAGCAACAGTGGTCCCTCTCCATAAAGGTGGTGCCTCAACGGATCCTGGAAACCATCGCCCCATAAGCCTGACTAGCTTGGTCTGCAAAGCTATGGAAAGGATCATCATGGACCTCATAAATAAAGATATTGGGGACCTACAGACACTGGATCCTACTCAGTTCGGCTTTGTTAAGGGCAGATCCTGCCTCTTAAACCTGGTTGATTTCTTTGAAACAGTCATCAAGGCCATTGACGAGGGGAAGGAGGTCCACACAGCCTACCTGAACCTCGCAAAGCCTTCGATACAATACCCCACTCGGGCATTATAGATAAGCTCACCAGCTTAAATATAAACCCTATGTCACTAGATGGATTGCAAACTGGCTCAAGGACAGAACCCACATGGTTAGAATTGCTGGAGCCATGTCAGACTCCAAACCAGTTACAAGTGGTGTCCCACAAGGCTCAGTCCTGGGACCTCTTGTTCGGTATATATTTCTCGGAGGTACAGGCCAACACGGAAGGACTGTGGCTGACCATGTTCGCAGATGACTGCAAACAGGGTGCCATAATCGACTCTCCAGCCGACACAAGCATCCTCCAAAAGGGCCTCATAGAAACAGACAACTGGTGCCAGAGCCATGGCCTCAAGCTAAATGCCAAAAAGTGTATAGTCATCCCCTTTGGCAAAACAAAGTGCACAAATTACCACATAGGTGGTAATCCATTAAGTACAGAAGAAGTAATTAGGGACCTGGGGACCCAAGTTGATAGCAATCTCTCATTTGACAACAACATGGCCAAAATGGTTAGAAAAACATTTTATATAGCCCACCTAATCATGAAGGGATTCACATCTAGATCAGGGGAGGTCATCGTGCCTCTTTACTCATCCCTCATCAGGCCCATAATTGAGTACAATGCCCCTTTTGGGATGTACCTTACCAGACACCTGCAGCAACTGGAAAGACCCCAAAAGTACCTCACCAAGAGGATCAAAGGGCTCAAACAGATGCCATATGCTGCCCGGTTAAAGAAACTCCAGCTCCACTCAGTGGCATACCGCCTGCTCAGAGGTGATCTGTGCCTGACATAAAAAGCCATGTCCAACCCAGAATTAATGGACATGCTGCACCTCAGAAAATCCAAATCCCATCGAGCTACGCGCTCGAGAGACTTGAACCTCAGCACTGAAATAAATAGGACATGCTGGAGGGACAGATTCATAACCCAGAGGCTCCCTTCACTCTGGAATAAAATCCCAGTCCAGGTTAGGCAGAGTCCCTCATTGACTCTCTTCAAGAGGAATCTTGATGAGTGGATGGGAGATCGTAGGTTTACCCTGGGTATCACTTCTGTGTCACTGTTAGACAGAGGCACAGTATACTAACCTCGAAAAAGGGCATAGCAAAATAAATTTAAAATGGGTGGTGAAAGCCAAACACATTCTGGCTAGGCGTATAAATGCCCTAGGGCAGATAGCCTAGTATGACCTATGAACCTATGTGGAGGTTGTTGATATAACTATCAAAGGCTTTTGTGATTGTCGTCAGTGTCTGCTGCAATTCTGTCTTCATAGCTGCCTGTAGGTGATTCCATGAGGGATCCCAAGTTGTGTTTGAGGCTAATAAGGGGGTTCACCAGTCTTGGGACACCACTGTTTTCTGCAACAGTGTCCTCCTTCTGTTATACACTTTAGTAATGGCAGCGGACCATCACATTGGCATCCAGTGTTTGGAGGGCAGTGTCTGTGTTCTGTTGGCTATGGCTAGTACCATACATCCATGTACATGTTTGTGCAGTGCACATGTGTATGATGTGACAGTCATGCAGCTATTTCCCATTGGCATGGGTGCAGTGAAGTCATCCACCCCTGCTTTTATGACTGCAATGTCAGCATTGGAGAGGTTTTGCAAGGTGGTTAACTTTGTGGGGGGTGTGGGTGAGATGTAGAGCTCCATGTTGATTACATCATGTTTGGATCTGACCAGGTAGGGACTGACAACTGTTGTCAAGCAACAGTCCCATATTAAGTAATCAACAGAGGTCAAGGTTGTTGCATCCTCTACTGGGGGGGGGGTCAGTATGAGTGGGTCCAGGGCATTAGAACTGATGAATTCCATGAAGTGTTGGGCCAGTGTACTGGTGCTTCACTACTTTCTCCAGGTGATGGAGGGGTAGTTGAAGTCTCCTACTATGTCAGTGTTGGGTTGGACCTTCATAGATGCCAGGGTGTTGAGGAATGTGCATTGACAGTCTAGGGACATAGCTGGGGCTGATAGCAGGCTATGGTATGGATTGCACTATTCCCCAAAATCAGTTTTACCAGAAGTGCTCCCGATGCATTATGCTGGGATACTAGTCTGGAGATGTACATATCCATTATGAATATGGAGACAACACCACATGTGGAGGTGTGATCCATGTTTTGGCACTGACAGCTGTGGAATGCGTCATAGCCTGTTAGTGCAGGGCTGCTGTCTGCTGCTGTGAACCACCTCTCCATTACAGCACAAATGTCTATGTTCTCAACTCTGAGGAGTGCTTTGAGTGACTGCATTTTGACAGTTAGATGTCTACTGTTGAGCAGCATGACCCTCAGACTGCATACATGTCTAGCTGTTTTGGTGGTAATTTGATTTGGAACACTGCCTAATAAGGCACTATAGGGGTGGAAACCCAGGGCTGACAGATTTAGGACATCTCTGGCAAGGCATTGAGGTCTGTCAATCATGTTATCCCAAGCAGAGAAATACTGGATCCTCTGAGAATGACACACAACACATGTCAATTATGTGTTGATAGTACTGTAGCATCATTCTGGGTGTTGGAAGTATACTGCTCAGGGCTACTGTCACACCTGCCTGGACCACATAATCTGAGTGATCAACCATGTCTCTTGTCATGTAGCCCAGGGAGGTGTGTCTCAAGTCATTCACATCCACATGGATGATGACAGAGTGATACTTGTAGTTGTTGTGGAGTGGCCTGACTGTGTGTGTCATGTGTTGAATGCTGGCATGTGATAGACAGTTGGCTGTTACCTCCTCCATAATCAACATAGTGAGTGGGTCATTTGTGTGCCACAGTACTGAGTCACCCATGATCACTGTATTGTGCAAGGTGGTCAGCCTTAGAGGCTTAGATTGAGGGGCACACTGTCTAGGTGACATATGTGTCCTTTGGCATGTGCTATGTCATGGTGTCTGAGTGGGTGTCTGTCTTGCTGCTCTGTGCTGTTTGTGTAAATGTCCACTGAGTGCCTCTGTGAAGGTGGGTGTGTGGCTTTTCAGTGTATGTCAGGGCTGTCATAGTGGGTGTTGTGGTGAGCTATGTGTTCCACAGGGCGTGGTGCATGTTTTGAGCTTATCCTCTTGACCAGCTACTCCAGTCTTTGCTGGAGAGTGCATATTTCCACATTTAATGATATAGGGGCAACTCTCACTGGTCTGAGTGTTTGGAGTTTAGAGGAGAGGGTTGTCTGAGTATGTGAGGCAGTTGCAACAGTGCCTCAGAGTGGACAAGTGCACCAGGTTAATGGGTGAAAGCACAGAAAACTGCACTTCAATCATGCCAGGAGGGATGGTCATAAGTGGTAAGTACTGGGGCTAATTCCATGATGAACGAGTACTGCTGATGGCTCCCAGGTATGATGCACTTATTGATACAATAACCTGTTGAACTGCAAAGCTATAATGCTATTTGAAGTGCAAGACAGAAAGAACTAGTAAGATGTACAGGAGAAACTGAAGGCAGACTTCCTGCCACCTGTAATGCATTACCTCAGCTGTACAGTTATCAGTACCTTTGGCCAGTTGTAAGTCCAGTAAGCTCTGTAGCATGTGCAGTAACTGCATAACACTATAGTACAAATAACTGGATTGGCAGGGGTTCTAATCTCAATACTGGCAAGTGTGTGTGTGTGTGTTTGTGTGTGTGTGTGTGTGTGTGTGTGTGTGTGTGTGTGTGTGTGTGTGTGTGTGTGTGTGTGTGTAAGAATCATGTACTGTGTGGGTTATACCATTTTTGACTTGTGTACCACCCTTTACACTTCCCCTCACTCCAATTTAGTAGTCCTGTTGATGTCATTCACCTTAGAAGTACCTTTGGACTAGGTGAAATTGTATAAGCTCTCTGGCACATCTGATAACTGCGTAACACAACAGTAAAAATAACTAGATAGGCAGGAGTTCTGATCCCAATACTGGCAACTGTGTGTGTGTGTGTGTGTGTGTGTGTGTGTGTGTGTGTGTGTGTGTGTGTGTGTGTGTGTGTGTGTGTGTGTGTGTGTGTGTATGTATCAGATACTGTGTGGCTTATACCATTTTGATTTGTGCACCACCCATTACACTTCCCCCACCCTACTTTACTAGTGCTGTTGTTGTCATTCACCTTAGAAGTATCTTTGGACAAGGTGAGATTGTGTAAGCTGCATGGTGCATCTGCTAACTGCATAATACAAATAACTAGCTAGGCAGGAGTTCTAATCTCAATACTAGCAACTGTTTATGTGTGTGTGTGTGAGAATCATGTATTGTGAAGGTTACACCATTTTGAGCTGTGTATCACCATAATCATCCTACTTTAGTAGTCCTGTTGATGTCATTCACCTTACAAGAACCTTTGGACAAGGTGAAATTGTATAAGCTCCGTGGTGCGTCTGATAACTGCGTAACACTATAGTAGATATAAATTTATAGGTAAGAGTTCTAATCTCAATACTGGTGTGTGTGTGTGTGTGTGTGTGTGTGTGTGTGTGTGTGTGTGTGTGTGTGTGTGTGTGTGTGAGAGAGAGAGAGAGATATGTGGCAGGTGACCACGTCCTGATGCATTTACTTTATATAGCATGGTAATGGCATCTACCTCACATGCAGCATGTGAAACCATTGTACAGGCCATACCAGTCCTCTGTACAGATGTGTCTGGAACATCCAGATGTTCAGAACCTATTAGTGCTCTGTCTGCCTTAACAATGCCCATGTATGTGATATAGTTGCCAAATAGGTTGCTGTCCCATATGCAGACTAGAGTGACCTATGTAGTTGTGGGAGAGAGGTATTGTCAGCAGACTCACATGTGCCCTTGGTAATGGATGGATGCAGCATGTCTGCACATTTACAGTACAATACCCAACAGTGCACAATTTGCTGTCCTTCACCATAGATTTGCACTTCTGTGCATTAGAAATCCCCATCCTCAATTGCAATCTGACCTGGCACATGTATGTAGATACTGTACAGATACAAGTATGTCTCAGACAGTAGACTGCTAATCCCCAATGGGACCTTACCTGCATGCTCCTTGTCCATTGTGTGGGTGCCACCCACCTCCAGTAAGTGGGGTTTTGTACCCTGGTGTTGTACTGTGATGGGTGGCCCAAGTTTGGCAAGGAGTTCCTTATTTGGTGTCAGTGGGGGCTGGATGGCTGGGCTCCAACCTGTGGTTGTTGGGGTCCCAGGCCACAGCAGCAGGCCTTTGCCAGGCATGGCGTATGAGGTTGGTGGCATGATGCAGCACCTGCTCATATGTATGTGCGTGCAGGCCCACCTGATTTACCCTGTGGACAGAGTCATCCCACAGGGTGGTCCTCTCCCACAGATGTTGCTGGCTTCGGCCCAGCAGTACTGTGTGGTTCTGTATTATGGCTTCCATTATCAGGTTGCATTTCACTGGTGAAAAAGTTTCCCGCCGGTGATGTGGCATTGCACCTGGTAGACACTAACAGGGAAACACATAACAGGACCTCATACTTTTGGCAACAGTATATTCAGTACCTGCAGAAGTACCTTGAATACCAGTAGCCAACATTCACAACCATACCAGTAGCCACCACTCACAACCACACCATACCCGTGTAGTCTATCAGCATAGTATCAGCTTGCATTGCACTCTTGGTCCTGATGAGTCATAATGCCTGCAGTGAGGTCAAGTTTTTTGGATAATCTGTTATTTCTCATTCAGGTCTGTGTAAATGGATGACATTAGCCATCTTCCATGCGGATGGTGTGTGGATGGTGCTGCGGCTTGGTGTGACTGCAGTGTGTAATGCAGCTGGGAGCACATGTCTGTGTTCATGTAGGATGCAGACAAGGATAATATGACATCCCATGGATACTTACATTTGTTGCCTTTCAGTAGGCAATATGTACCTGCTCACTGGTGATGAGGGGAGGGGTGTGGGTGCAGTACATATCCACCTATAGTGATGCTGAGTCAGGGGGATGTTTGCCCTAACCCTATCTTCATCAGGTTGCCTGTAGCTATGTTGTGTGTGTATGTGATCTGATTGGCCACCATTACAGGTTGGGTTGGTATGTTGCCTCTGAGAGTGCAGACATATGGGAAGATGGCCTTGTGATTTCCCCTGGTGGATGTCTCCAATTTGTACTCATAGTTAGCCTTACAGTAATCCACCTGTGACTTTATATGCTTGTTCAGACAATGGCTGACTTGATGCCAGCTTGGTTCCTGCCCCTACTTTGCCCTGTACAGCCACTATAGGGACCAAGTCTGTGGTTTGTGTAATGCTGCTGTCCAGGCAAAGGGGATTACTGTACATTGGTGGAGGCAGGTATGACAAGTAAGGTATTGCTGAGTCTATACAGCCATGTATGTGTTTAATCAGTTGTTTGTTGTGGGCACAAACTAAGCACAGATAAGACAGTGGTAATGGCAGCAGATTGGGGAAATCAGAAGAAGCTGAGAATAGAGATAGATGGGAAGATGGAACAGGTAAACAGCTTCAAGTATCTGGGAGGGGTGGTTGAGGAGAAGGGTAGTCTGAATGAAGAGGTCAAAGCTAGAATCAGAGGGGCTGCAGCCAACTAGCATAGAGTATCAGGTGTAGTATATGACAGAAGAATGCCAACGAAGCTGAAAAGTAAGGTATACAAGACAGTGGTGCGACCAGTACTACTGTATGGTACAGAAACCTGGGCAGTAAAGGCAGAACAGTTGAAGAAGCTAGAGGTGATGGAAATGAAGTGCCTGAGAAAGGTGGTAGGATGCACACTGCGGGACAGGTGAAGAAATGAGGACATAAGAGCAAAAGCCAAAGTAGCTCCAATTGCAGAAAAGATCAAAGAAAACAGATTACAATGGTATGGGCACATGTGTAGAAAAGCAGAAGACAATCTGGTGAGGGAGATTTGGGACAGACAGGAAGAAGGTAAGAGGAAGCGAGGGTGTCCAGCAAAGAGGTGGATGGATTGTGTCAAAGAAGATCTGTGACAGTCAGGCATGAGTGTTGAAGAAGGCAGGAGAGTGGCACTGAATCGAGAGAGTTGGTGACAGTTAATACGATACCCCGACCCCATGTAAATGAGAAAAAGGGGATGATGATGATGATGATGATGATGATGATGATGATGATGATGATGATATTGTGGGCATGGTCACAAAGTCATAACACAGTTGGACACCTCTCCAATTTAGTAATGATAATCATGCTTATTGTACTAACCGTGGCTCTGTCAGGGCAATGCAACAACCAGTAGCTGTAGAAATGTCACTCTTTTGGGTGCACAGTAACTAAGATTACACATGTGTACAACATGTACAGCTTTTTTAACTGACATTTTGCCTCTCATGTCTGTTTTCATGAGGTAGGCACATATACTTACTCATACTGACATGTGCATAGCTAATACCTCACATACATGTCTGTTCTATGTCAGTATGGCACACTAAATTCACACTCTTGCTGCACAGTCATCCCTCTAAACCTGTTACAGCAGGACATCTGTAGGATGCCATGCATACATGGGTGCAATGGGACAAAAACAGTGACAATATATCAGTATTGCTGTAACATACTTGATTCATTCAATAGCACAGTAGCCTTTGTACTGACAGGCATCCCCTGGAGGATGTCCATTCAGTCATATGGCAGGAAGAGAGGGGAAAGGCTAGGAGGGTGGTATTGAGGGTAAGAATTGTTAATGTTGGCAGTATGAGTGATATAGGGGCCAGGCTAGCTGATATGATGGCCAGGGGATGGCTGATATATTGTATGTGTGCAAGAGACCACATGGGAGGGGATTATGGCTGGGTGTATGGTAGGCAAGGTGTGGACTGGATGTGGAAGGGGTAGGGCTTCTGTTGAAGGAACAGTATGCCAAGAGTGTTTTTGGAGGATGACATAAATGTCTGATTGAGTGATGCTTCTGAAGCTGTAAGCTAATGGTGTAATGATGACTGTTGTTAGTGCATATGCTATGCAAGTTGGTTGTGCAATGTATGAGAAAGAGAAATGTGACGTCAGCTGGGTGACGTGGTGATGACTGCACCCAAGTGTGACAGACTGGTCATTGCAGCAGATGTCAATGGGCATGTTGGTGAAGGGAACATAGGGGATGAGGAATTGATGGGTATGTATGGTGTTAAAAGGAGTGGAGACAGTGAGATGGTAGTGGATTTTGCAAAAAGGATGGATATGGCTGTGGTGAATACGCACTATAACACAAGGGAGGAGCATAGGGTGACATACAAGAGTGGAGTAAGATGCACACAGGTGGAATATATCCAATGCAGGAGGGCCAGTTTGAAGGAGATTGGAGACTGTAAAGTGGTGACAGGGGAAAGTGTATTTAGGCAGCAGAGAATGTTGGTACGTGAGATGATGTTGGTGATCGATATAAGGAGGAGTGTGTGGGCAGCACCAAGGATCAAATTGTGTGAATTGGAAAAGTGTGCTTGTGAGGTGAAGTTCAGGGAAGAGTTGAGAAAGGCACTGGGTGGCAGTGACAATCTAACAAATATCTGGTTAAGTACAGCAGAGCTGGTAAGGGAGACAGCTAGACGGGTACTTGGGGTGACATGTGGATGAAAGAAACAGTACAAGGACACCTGCTGGTGGACTGAGGAAGTACTAGACAGTATACAGAGACAGGGGTTGGGGAAGAAGGAGTGGGATTGTCAGAGAGATGAGGAAAGTGGGCAGGAGTATGAGGAGATGATGTGCATGGCAAAGACTGAGGATGGGCATATGAAGAGTTCAATGAAAGGTTGGACACTAAGGAGGGATGAAAGGAATTGTACTGATTTGTTGGACAGGTGCACTGAGCTAGGAAAGATTTGCAGCAGATAAGGGTGATAAAGGATGATGATGTGTATGTACTCACAAGTGAGGAGAGTGTGTTGAGCACATGGACAGTAAACTTTGAGAGAGTGATGAATGAAGAGAATGAGACAGAAAAGGTTGGATGATGTGGGTATGGTAAATCAGGAAGTGCAATGGCTTACAAGGAGGATGTAAGGATAGCTATGAAGAGGATGAATATTGGTAAGCCTGTTGGTCCACATTACACACCTGTGGAAGCATGGGGTTGTTTAGGGAAAATGGCAGTGGTGTGTTAGCCAGACTGTTTACTAATATCTTGGGAAGTGTGAGGTTGCATGAGGAGTGGAGAGAAAGTGCTTGGGTACAGTGTTAAGAATGAGGTTGATGTGCAGAACTGTGATAACTACAGAGGGATAGCATTGACTAGTCACAGCATGAAACTATGGGTAAGAGTAGTGGAAGCTAGGTTACGCAGGGAAGTGAGGAATGCTGGTCAGCAGTATGGTGTCATGTGTGGAAAGGGCACTACCAATGTGATGTTTGCTCTAAGACTGTTACTGGTGGAATACAGAGAAGGTCAGGAGATGCTCGGTGTCTCTCTGGACTTACAGAAAGCATATGACAGGGTGCCTAGACAGGAGTTGTGGTATTGTATGATGAAGTCATGAGTGGAAGAGATATATGTAAGAGTGGTACAGGATATGTACAAGGGTGGTGTGAGCATTGAAGTCTGCATTGGGCTTGATGGATGTGTTTAAGGTGGAGGTGGGATGACATCAGGGATCAGCTGTGAGCCTTTTCTGATTTGCAATGGTGATGGACAGGTTGACAGACAAGATCATATGGGTGTCCCTTTCTTACTATGTTGTTTGCAGATGACATTGTGATCTGTATTGAGAGTAGAGAATAGCTTTTGGAGACCCTGGAGAGGTGGACATATGCTCTAGAGAGGAGAAGAATGAAGGTCAGCAGCACTAGGACAGAATATCTGTGTGTGAATGAGAGGGAGGATAGCGGAATGTTGAGGATGCGTGGAGTACATTTGGCAAAGGTGGATGTGTTCAAATGATTGGGATCAACATTTCAGAGTAATGAGGACTATGGAGGACAGGTGAAGAAGAGAGTACAGGCAGGATGGAGATGGTGGAGAAGAGTGTCAGGAGTGATATGTGATGGATGAGTACCAGTAAACGTGATATGATAGGTCTACAAGAGGGTAGTGAGACTACCTATGTTATATGGGTTGGAGACAGTGGCAATGACAAAAAGGCAGGGATCAGAGCTGCACATGGCAGAGTTACAGATGTTATGATTTGCACTGGGAGTGACACGGGTTTAGCAATGTGTATATGACAGGCTCAGGGCATGTTGGATGAATATGAGACAGTGTTGGAGAGGCAGCGTTACATCAGTTTGGACATGTACTGAGGAGGGGTGCTGAGTATATTGTGAAAAGAATGGTAAGGATGTAGCTGTTAGGTAAGAGGAAAAGAGGAAGGCCTCAGATAAGGTTTCTGGCTATGGTGAGAGAGGACATGCAGGTGGTTGGTGTGAAAGAGCAAGATTCAGAGGACAGGCAGAAATGGCTACAGATAATCCACTGTGGAAATCCAGAATGGGAAAAGTCAGAGGACAATGAAGGGGGATGTTGTAATGTCAGTCTTCACAGATTTGGCAAAGATTTGACTGACATAACACAACTCTATGGGTAAATGACTGCAAATAGGAGGCACACATATGGTCAGTGTGCAGAACACTAGACAGTTGAATGGTTTGAGCTCAGTATATAACATGCAGTTCAACAAACACATCTGCAGCAGTACTTTACTCTGCACATGCTCTGTATAGTTGTCTTATATTTACAAGACAAAATGTGTATCATAGTTATATGCACAGGTAACATATGGATATATACAACATCTCAGTAGCTGGCGTAGTCACTACAGACAGAGCCACATGCTATGGCCATAAGTGTTGTTCAACAGTACATCAGTACAGCAAGTCTTGTTGAGACATATGCTTTCAAACTCCTATTTTCCATCATTACAGACCACCTACTGTATTCAGTTACATGCTTCCTTGTTTCACATACCTTTTTTCTGGATATTTCACATATATATCCTTTTTTTTCTCACACTACTTCAGCTTTGCACTGATGGACTGTCTATGACATACATGGTTTAAATAGATGGCAGTTTGTCTTTTGTAGGTAATACTCATGACCATGTGATGGCTTGAGCATCAACTGGTGTTCCCCAGTTGCTGACTGCATGCAGAGCAGCTATGTAGCTATTCCAATAGCCAATGACATGGCAACACACTCCTATAATTGAGTACTCCATGTTGGCATTGACCCTTTCCCTTACCTGTGAGGAAGAGATCCTTTAGGTTTGAGAGCTAATACCTCTTAGAACAAGACCTGTGGAGACAAGCCAACTAAATGGTGGAGAAGATTCAAGGCAGAGGAAGAATGTGAGTATTGCTGTTATATGTTTTGAACACTGCTTGTTTAACAGGGTTTGTCTGAACATGCTACTTCTGTATGTGTTTCATTCTGACAATGTCCTGTGTCTGCATAGCTCTCAACTGTAGGGCTATCCACGTAATGGCCAGAGGTTTGCCTGTTATGTTTGGTCTGTTCCCCAGACAGGTGTTGTCCTTGCAAATTAGTAGCATACTCTGGTGATTGCAATCAGTACATGCCAACGTCCATTTGTGTTTCAGACTTTATATCCATCAGAAAAGATATGTTACAACAAACCTTGTAACACCAGCAATTTTCTCAGTGTATAACAGCAATATTTCAAGTATGGCCATGTTTTTGGGCCTCTGTCCCAAACTATGTCAGGCTTGGTACAGATGCCATACAGTAGGAGGTTGATAGTTAGGGTCTACCATTATTTTGTTCTGTCATTCCTGCTGAGGGGAAATGGTGGACAACATGTGGGACTCTGTAAATTCAATAGGTTGGTGTATGGAGAATGCTCTTAGATGCCCTTATAACATATTTTATGTGGGGGAGAGTAAAGTGTTTTAAAACTAGTTGGTTAGAACATCTGAGGCATATTACTGATGAGGAAGAAGACAGTTCTATAGCTGTAAATTTCAATAATTCTCACCATGGATGTAGCAGCCATGAAAGAACATTTGTTATGTACAGAATCGGTTTAAATTCTTAAATGTGATACTTTATCCCCTAGGGGATTGAATGAGTATATAATTGGAGGCTGTGTATATACACATAATTAAGTGTAGTGGGTTACATGGTACTGCTTTGGAAAAAGTCTGTTTCTCAGTTGTGTCAAACAGTCATAAAAAAAAATTGTTATGTACAGAATCAATGAATTTTTTTAAATGTGATACTTTATCCCCTAGGGGGTTGAATGAGGACTGTAATTGGAGGCTGTGTATTTAAATGTACTTAAGTGTTAATTGCTTCTTTTAATTAAGACAAGTATTTCTTGTAATGTGTTATTCCTTGAAGGCTTTAGCAAAGACATCAGAGTAAAATGAACTTGTGTGAATTACTGGCTGTTTGCATTTTTGTTTACTATCTTCAATCACTGTAGTTGTTTTGCTAAGAGGTCACTGTATATTTCTGGCCATTGCGTATGACCTATCATGGTTTTGTAGCAGCGTACTGTTCACTTATTTGGACTGGGGGGCAGATGTGAGTGTCATGGGTCCTTTCGTATCCAACTGCACATGTCGCCTCAGTTATATGTGGTCTATCAACACCATATGTTTTTATGGGCATTTAGAGACATGTATGCATATTGCATGCATATATATATATATATATATATATATATATATATATATATATATATATATATATGGGTCTACTGCTTAACATCGAAAATTCACTTCTCCGAAATTAAGCAGTAGACCCTACACTTCAGCAAAAGTCCACTTAAACGAAAGTGCACTTTCGCTGAAGTCTACTACCAAAAAAAAAAACTCACTAAAACATGCTGTGCCCCCCACACCCCCCCTACTTAAATATACCAACTCTGAGATTGCATTACAGCGAGGAAAAGGGAATACTCCCATTCCGCACTGTAGTGTGCCTGCTGAAGTCAATGTTCAAAGTTTCACTACTTCGAACAAGTGGACTCAATGAAGTGGAGTTCAAAGTAGTGAACCTTCAAACAAATTGACGGAACCTACATATATATATATATATATATATATATATATATATATATATATATATGTATGTATACATACATACACACACACATCAGTATTTCTTGGTAATATATCTATATACTGTTATACATATATATGTATCTCCACACATATCTATTTCTCTATATATGTAAGTATATTTGTTTATGTATATATATTTGTAGATAATCATTCCTCATTGCACAGTGTGTCTTTTCATATTGTAAACTGTACTACATGATATGTTGTATACAACATCCTAAAATCTCACAGCTAAGATGGCCTAGTGGTAAATTGCTGTGACTAGGATGTATAGCATCCTGGGCTCAAGACTGAGCACAACTGATTATTCTGTTGCTGGCCAGAAGAAGGGCTGCTGGATACAGAGTGATTAAGGCACTTTTAAGCAGTTGTAAGTGGGTTTGCGCAGGCTTGCATGGTGCTAAGAGGTGCTAAAACACGGTTAAACCAATAGGAGCTTAAACTGTGTAGGCTTCACTTACCGATGCTTACCATTGCACAAATATGCTTAGCAGAGCTAACTACTGGTTATCATTCACATTTAAGCAATGTGTAAACCTGCTAAGCATAACTCAGCCCTGGTAACCATTGCTCACATTCTATTCTCATAAAATAGCAGAGTAATGACATCATGTAATAGGTTTATTTAATTTCCTGTACATGACATGCTTTTATGTGCTCTCATTACAGTAGCAAGGGGTGTGACTATACTGTTCAGGACACTTGGGTATACATGGGTAGTATCACGTTTTTTGTTTGTATTATTTTTGTATACATGAGTAGTATCACATGTTATATGCACTTACACTTGCATGTAACACCAGCTACAGTACACTGGTGGACAAATATGATTCCACACATATTTTGTTATGAAATTAGTACATTTGACACTGCTTTTCCATGTAAGATTAGATTGTCTATTGTAGTACTCCAACCATGCACCTCTGCATGTAGAGCTGGGACTCAAGAGTGCTACACTATCTTCTTCTTGATGTTTCAGCTGTATGTTTTTATGTATCTCCTGTTGGATATTAATATGATATTATTATATTAACTGTAGAGTACTATTTTCTTGGCCATGTCATTGAGGACTGCTGTCATGTAATAATGGCATACATTTCAGTTTCTGACTTCTATCCTTCAGGACATTCATCCTAATGCATAACATGTTTGCTGTCCATTTTCTGTCTGTCCTCTGTGCAGATGTGCAGATGTCAGGTTTTGCTAAGGACATACAACTATGTAGGTGTCCACATAGTTTTGTGCTGTGGGCCTGGACACTGCTGTTAGCTCCAACAAATCGGATGTCCTTCATGTGGGCCTTGGCCCTTTTACTTGCCAGTGTGGGGGACATTACAGAGGTGGTGGGATACAGATTCACAGACAGTAGGTGGGAATACTTCACAGAACAGGATATTTGGAGACAGCACAACAACATGGGGGACATATCTCCAGAACTGTGAACAGATTCTATGTCATCATCAGTGCTGTTATACACATGGTTTGTTAAGTTGACAGGGTTTGTGTGGACATGTATTTAGTGAGTGACATCACGTCTGATAGTGATATGCCTCTGACATAGCTCTCCACTGTCATGCTGTCCACAGACTGGCCACATGTTTCCCTGTTATGTTTTGTCTGTTCCCCAGACAGTTGTTGTCCTTGGAAAATCAGTCAGGGACTCTGGAGAATGCAGTCAGCAAATACTAATATCCATTGGTATTATTGACTTCATATTCCTCATAAAGGATATGTTACAACAAACCCAGTAACATCAGCAACTGTCTAAATCTCTGACAGCAATATGTCCAGTCTATGCCTTGTTTCTGCCTCTGTTCCCAAATTATGTCAAGCTTTGTCCAGATGTCATGCATTATGAGGCTCAGACGTATTTAGCATCATTATTTCTTGCCTTCATTCCTTCTCCCATCCCAGTGATGTAGCAGACCCACAGACATTTTAAAGGGAAGAGGCCATAGATATCAGTCCTGAGCCTATACATCCTGAGGTGATCTGTACATTTGAGAGGTCTGTGTATGTCTGGCCATTGTTGACAGACTGTCAGGACTGTGTACACATGTCATGTGTACATGTTATTTGGGCTGTGTATGGAGGGAGATAGATGCAAGTGTTATGGCTCTTTTTTTATCTGACTGTGCATGCTTTTCCGGTGTCTGCTGGTCTATTGGCTGTATGCCTTTGTAGGGGCAGACTGTGACATGTCCTGTACCATGGTCAGGATTCAGACTACACTTAGAAATGGGCCACTATATGTAGGGGTAGTTTGTGACTGGAAAACTATTATGTATTTCTTCACACAGTCCATATACTTTACTGTTCACCTAACCTACCGATATGTGACTGTGACTGTGGTGGGATTGGGTCCCTGTCATAAGATCAAAGTTTTAAAACTTCGAATCATTAAAGGTCGAACCCTAATAATCGAAGTCCTAAAACTTTGAATCTTATAATGGAAAATGCTGCATAGTGTGGAAAGGGAATAATTCCCCTTTCTGCATTGCAGTGTGATGATGGAGTTGGTATATTTAAGTAGCAGGGGGTGTGGGGGCACAGCCCCCCATGTGGGGTGGGGTGCAGGTGGGCTTGCCCCCCTGTTTAGAGCATTTTTTTTGTTTAACTTTTTTTTATTTTATATTCTAAGTTCCAAGACTTCAATCATTAAAGTTTGATCTTTTATGATTCAAAGTTTTTTAACTTCGATCATATGATATAGACCCGGTGGGATTGGTTGTGGACATGCACTTTCACACTGGT
This sequence comes from Protopterus annectens, assembly GCF_019279795.1. Taxonomy (NCBI): domain Eukaryota; kingdom Metazoa; phylum Chordata; order Ceratodontiformes; family Protopteridae; genus Protopterus; species Protopterus annectens. The sequence goes on from NC_056734.1 coordinate 101,984,021, forward strand.
GTCTGATTTTTGGTGCAGTAACATCCCTGTAGTGCCTGACATCCCAAAGGGGGATAATAACACATTCTTTGACATTGAGCTTAAAGCCATGGCTCTGACACCAGTCATTGGTCTCAGTGAGGCCTTTCTGTAGGCTGTCACCATCACATGGGTAGTTAATAGCTCCCAACTTGCAACTGTCTGCAAACATTGTCAGCCAGAGTCCCTTCATGTTGGCATGGACTTCAGAGAAGTTGATACCAAACAGGAGAGGACCCAGGACCAAACTCTGTGGAACTCCACTTGTGACTGGCCGGCAGTCTGACTTGGAGTCAGCTACTTTCACACTGTGGGTTCTATCTGTGAGATAGTTTGCAACCCACCTACTGTTATAGGGGTTGATGGGTAGCTTAGTGAGTTTATCCATGATTCCTGAGTGGGAAATGTTATCAAAGGGCTTGGCCAGATTAAGGTAGGCTGTATGAACCACCTTGCCTTCATCCACAGCTCTAGTGACTGACTCAAAGAAGTTGACCAGGTTGATTGAACAGGCATGAGCTACCCTTCCCAAAAGCAAACTGTGTGGGATCCAGAGTCTGGAGATTCCCATATCCCTGTTACTTAGGTCCATGACAATGCATTCCATAGCTTTGCATGACAGCCTTGTCAGGCTAATGGGGCGATAATTCCCAGGGTCTGCACCACTCCTCCTTTGTGGAGAGGGATAACTGTAGCAGTGCACCAATCAGTAGGGACAAAGCCTGAGGTGAGACTGTGATTGGACAGGGTACACTGGAGAGCTGCCAGTTCATGCTGTAGTTCATGCAGAAGACAGCCAGGGATATTGTCAGGTCCAGTAGAAGCTGTATTCTTGGCCTTGAATAGCCCAAGCAGCAGTACTACTGGGTGCCTGGTAGTGTACTGGTATTGTGATTGGTCCTTTCGGGTGGGGAGAGGGGTAAAGTTGCCACAGAATCTGCGTGCCAGTGTATTAGAAATATCTGTTGACTCAGTACAGGAGGTCAAATTGTGCAGTAGCTCAGAGCACATGTTGGTATTGCCATGGAGATTCTTTACATAGTAACTACAGGAGGCCTTGTGGATGTTGTTACTGTGTGCTGCAATTCTTTTTTTGCAGTTAGCTTTAGAGTATTTGCTGAGAATTCTCATCTTTCTGTTGAGGCTGATAAGGGTTTTTTCCAGTCTTGGGACTTCTACTTATTCCATATCAGTTTCCTCTGTCTGTTGTAGAGTTTCTTTGGGCAGGGGACCACCAGATTAGCTTCCTTTTTCTGGGGGGGATTGTCTTGTTTCTATTGGGTATGGCAGAATCCATGCATTTGTGTACATGTTCGTATTGAATTGGTGTGTGATTTGGAGGTGATACAACTAGTCGCTATTTGCATGGCTGCCGTGAAGTTAGCCACCTCTGTTTTTTGGAGGCCAAACTTAGCTTTGGAAAAGTTTTTCATGATGGTTACCCTTGCAGGAGGTGGGTGGGATATGGATTCCTAAGGTGATGACATTGTGGTCAGATCTAACCATGGCAGAGTTGACTATTGGTGTACAGCAACAGCCGCATATGTTAGTACTGACTAGGTCGATGATGCTGCTACCTGTAGTGACTGTAGAAATGAGCTGGTCCAGGCCATTGAAATGAATGCATTCCAGGAAACATTGGGCAAGTGCACCGATACATGAGTAGCTTTCACAGTTAATGGAGAGGTAGCTCAGGTCAACCAGTATGAGAGTGTTAAGGTGGACAGTATTATTCTCCAGGGTGCTTAGGAACATGGGGTTTCACTCTTGGGACATGGTTGGGGACCTATGGCAGGCAACGACTTGAATTTCTGTCTTACTCTATGTTAGCTACACCTGCAGTATCTGTGATGCATTATGTTGGGCTACCAGTCTGAACATGTGTGCATCTTTTGTGAATAACGAGTGCTTTGATTGAGTAGCTTTTGAGAGTTAGACTTCCAGTGTTGAGCAGCATGACCCTCAGATTGCATTTGTTTGTAGCTGTTATATATTTAGGTACATTTATGTATACATATATATATATATATATATATATATATATATATATATATATATATATATATGTATGTATATATATATATATATATATATATATATATATATATGTATGTATATATATATATATATATATATATATATATATATATATATATGTATATGTGTGTGTGTGTGTGTGCATGTATTTATATACTTTTCTATATATATGTGTGTATGTATATATGTATATATTTTGCATGTATATCTCTATAGATATATTTTGTGTCTAGATTTGTCCACATATATGCATCACCATACATAAATACATGTATATATAGAAAACCTGACTGTTTCTACAGAAACAGCATGACTCTCAGATTGCATTTGTTTGTAGCTGTTATATATTTAGGTACATTTATGTATACATATATATATATATATATATATATATACACACACATATATATGTGTGTGTGTGCATGTATGTATTTATATACTTTTCTATATATATGTGTGTATGTATATAGGTATATATTTTACATGTATATCTCTATAGATATATTTTGTGTCTAGATTTGTCCACATATATGCATCACCATACATAAATACATGTATATATAGAAAACCTGACTGTTTCTACAAAAACAGCATGACCCTCAGATTGCATTTATTTGTAGCTGTTATATATTTAGGTACATTTATGTATACATATATATATATATATATATATATATATATATATATATATATATATATATATATATATATATATATATATATATGTGTGTGTGTGGGTGTGTGTGCATGTATGTATTTATATAATTTTCTATATATATGTGTGTATGTATATATGTATATATTTTACATGTATATCTCTGTAGATATATTTTGTGTCTAGATTTGTCCACATATATGCATCACCATACATAAATACATGTATATATAGAAAACCTGACTGATTCTACAGAATCTTTTCTCTACTGTTGAATGACTCTACTGACTGATATGCTTGGAAAAGCATCAATATTTCATAGTGCTCACATGGTGTGGTGGTACATTGCTCTGACTTCAGTATACATGTCCTGGGTTCAGGTCTTAGCAGGCCTGATAATTTTGTTGCAAGGCAGAAGAGTTGCTGCTGAAGACAGAGGGATAAGGGCAATATTTCAGAGGTCTCTATTTTGGGCCCATTGATCCCCATTTTGACATCCTTTTTGACAGATTTGTTAAAGTAAGAGGTTTGGGGTATGGATCTGATGTACAACTCCAATACATATATATGTAAACATATATATATATATATATATATATATATATATATATATATAAATATGTCTATATATATATATGTATACATTTATATATATGTATATATATCTATATATATATTTTATGTACATATATATGTATTGATTCACTTTTCTATCTATACATGTATTTCTAAATGTATATATTTTATAGGTATATCTCTACATATATTGTGTATTTATTTGTCCATATGTATATGCATCTCCATACACATATACATTTGTATATGCATATACAAAACTTAGGCTAATTCCACAGGATATTTTCCCTACTGTTGAATGACTCTACTGAATGATATGTTTGAAATAACATCACACATTTCTACAGCTCCAATAGCTTAGTGGTAGATTGCTGTGGCTATGGTGTGCTGGGTCCTGGGGCAAGATTTGCAGGGGCTGGTTATTTTGTTGCTGGGCAGAACAAGGGCTGTTGGATACAGAGTGATTAAAGCACTTTTAAGCAGTTGTAAGTGGGTTTGCACGGGTTTGCACGGCGTAAGCAATGCTAACTTACTGTTAACTATGCTTACACACAGTCAGCACTAAAAGTGCTTAGTCTGAGTTAGCTTCACTTACCACCGTGGAAACATGCTTATGCCTGCTTACCCTGTGCTAATGTCTTTAAAAGAAAAAAAAAGAGGTGGTAGGAAAGTGGTGAAAAAGGGGACACGAAGAGGGAAAAACAATATGAAAGATAGCTAGGGATGTGCAGGACAGATGTAGGGAAGTCCATAGCTGTCCATTCCTTCTACAGCAAAAGCTGTGCATATATACATAATTTGGAATTACATTTGGACACTCAAACCCCTGAGAGAGGGGTGAGGACAACAATAATGTGTTGTTAAGCCAATTTGACCAGATTACGTGTCCAGTGGACATGTGTGCGAACTGGACAGCAACGTATGGGTTGACTTCTTTTGTGGGAACAGATTACCCTTTTTTTAAGGTGAGAGTGGGATGTTGAGGAAGGATAGTAGGTATATTTGGGGAGGTAGGTTGGGTAGGTAGACAGACAAGACAGACAAGACAGCAGACAGGGGCAGTATATGACATATGTTGGGGTAAACACCTTGGATGGGGAGGGGTTGGTTGGTAATCGGCTGCCCACGAGCTTCCAAATGGAAACAGTGGGTCTGGGGTTGCCACTCATGGGCAGTCACCACTGTACCTTCACGGCCACGAAGATGGCTGTGCTAGGGGCTGAGCAGGAGGGGCAGGCTGACCCTCTTGATGCAACATGCGGCTCTCACACATGAGTAGCAGATCTCCAAATTCCTTGTGGAGCTCGCTATGCACCGGACCCTGAATCTAGCTTCAGGTAACAGTATCCTGTCCGTGCCCACACCCAGGGAGGATGAGACCCATCCCCTGATGCAGTTCCAACCAAAGGTGGTGCAGGACCAGTGGACGGGGAGGTCCCGGGGTGGGTCCCAGATGTGCTGGAGCCTGGTGCCATAGCCAGATGAGGAGGGAGATGTGAATCCACTGGAATCGGCCTTCCCAGACATGCTATGCTGTTGCAGTTGTAGAACATATGTTGGTTAGTCATGCAAAACACATTACAGGATTAGTTACAACCGCATACATGGGTATTCCCATTAACCCAAAACAACAAATTTGGAATGGTTGCATAGCAAACAGAACACATGCATATATGGAACCACTGTGGCCATTACAACAGCATATAGGTTACATTGATAGCAACAGGCCACCAATGATAGCATTTGAACAGGGGGCATTGATAGAAAAACATTTCAATATTTGTAGACCAACAGAACACATGTCCCAACAACAGATTTGGTGAAAAACATACCCATTGATTTATGTGCTTAGATTATTGGTGCAGATAAGATGGGGGAGAGAGAGAGAGAGATGTCAATTAACAACTGTATATGCTTGAAGTGCTCACAACTTTAATGATCATTGTTCTAATCATTACTCTACAGGTATTACCTCACTTTACATCGACCTATGGCCTTGGGTTGGGCAGTGATATGTTTGTACACAGTGTATGATTACAGGCATCTTACAGCTCATTCATACCTTTTCTTACCTGGCAGACCTGTGGAGGAAATATCTGTTAACACTACCTGACTGTTTCTACACATATTCACATAATCAACATTACATATGTGCAGTCATAACTGTGTGTGTGTGTGTGTGTGTGTGTGTGTGTGTGTGTGTGTGTGTGCTAGTGCCATAATCCACCTTGATTTTTATCAGTCAACCAGGATGTTGGCTGCTGTGACAGTGTGACCCTTGAGGCACATTTCTTAGGGGGGACTACTTGGTGTATGTACTTCTCTTGCTGTCATTTGCAGCCTTGGGGTTGGACAGTTGGTGTTGTACACAGTGTATAATTACATGCTTCCTACAGCTCATTTATACATTTTTTTACCTGGCAGACCTGTGGAAGGAATTTCTGTTAACAATACCCGACTGTTTCTACACATATTCACATATTCTTCTATGAGATTATGCATACATCTTAATAGGACTGCCAGGATTCGAACCGTGCTGTTTTGTGCAAAATTAGGACATAAGGTTATGTTTTATCACAATGAGCTATGAGAAACTGCTGTTTTATTCCTGACTTTTCAGTATAATAGTGTGTTGTTTGGACAATCTCCCTTGTAATTCTGATATTCATGCATGGCAGATGCTTGTTATAATATGTAGTCAGACCTTGACATATTACAGTATGGAAAACAATGGTTAACACAGCATTACTATTCAGGGACCAGATCTTGGTGCATGGAACATTTCTTATATCTAATCTGTTAACGTCAACATTACACATCTACATTCAAACTACCATATACCAAAGTACACACAACAATCTGGTGTTTAGAGTTTTATTGACAAGTACTGCTACACTTTTACTGATATATATATATATATATATATATATATATATATATATATATATATATATATATATATATACTGTACATCAGTATTACTCTGCTAATGTCTTGTTTATTCAGTACAAACAGTACACATTACTAACCACTGGCAGGTTACATTCTACTGCATTCTATTTAATTATCTTGACTACTGCTAGTTAGATTATTACTCACCAGCCTCGTGATGCAGCCTTAGCAGCCTGCTGGCATGGGCTTCCAAGTTCACAGCCCTCTCTTCTGCAGCTGTACAGAAGATAAAGAAACATTTATGCATACCTTTCCATGTCATACTTGGGCTGGACTCTGATACACAAGAATTGATAGTGGTATTTCACACTGTTGGGACATCCCACACCTGGGCATCTTGGACCCACTGCTCCAAGAAGTCCATCTTCCTTTGCTTCAAGTCAGCATAGTGATGCCGAACCTGCTCACCAGTTCGAGGGATGCCTGTTGCACTGCTGAGGTCATGAGCGAGACTGTCCCAGGCTTCCTGTTTGTATTGGGAGCCCTGGTATGGTCCTGTAGTAGTCACCCTTCATGTTTTTTTACAAGGAGTCCAACCATTACCCTGGACTCCTGAATGCTCCAACACTGTGCCCAAAAGTGCACACCTTCTCCAACACCAGCCATAGTGCCTGCAGTGATCAGCTACAACTGGTTATGGTTGTATTCCTGCCTGTGGGGTTTAAGTAGGGCTGGATTCCCGCCCTTTGCCGTAATTGGTCTGAAGAGGTCTCTGTGCTTGGAATTATAAGTGAGACGAAAGTGCTAACCTTGGTGTAATAAAGGAATCTGTTTTCTCCAGCGCTACTGCATTCATGTTTTTATCTATTCCGAATTGGAGTTGTTTGCATTTGAGCTGTTTTTGTTGAGTCTAATTTGAATATGCTGAGCTGAGCTAAGCGATGGGCAAACTCACTTAGCTGAGATAAGCATTTCTTATAGAGGTAGATACTAAGCACTGTTTACCAGTGTGCAAATCCGCTTAGCTATGTTGATTATTGGTAAACATAACAGTTTAGGTGCTCTTTACTCCGGGTACGCATAGCTGAACATGATTAAGAGATGTTCAGCTTTCATTTTATGAACTATCAGGATTGTGGGATCAATTGCTTCTTAATGTCATCTTATGATATGTATGTTTCCCTTTCTTGACATCCCCCTTGTGCTTTCATTACATTAAATTCTTTTGTGGCAATACTGTATGGGACACTTGTGTTTATATGTGGGTTTCCACATCTGTACAACACTGACACCTCACATTTGGACCTGCTATACTACCCTGGTCAACAAATATATATTATTCACTACCTATTTATAAAACGATACATTTCAATCCTATTTCACATATGAAAATGAATGAAGTATATTGTGACTTGAACCATGAATGCCTGCATGTTAAGCAAAAGCCCTACCCACTACACTATTCTGCTTTGACTTCTTTGGCTGTGTATTTCTATTTAGCTCCTTTAGATGTTTACACTCTGCTATGCATAGCTGCACAGCGTGCACACCTGCTTAGATACGCTTAAACTTTATTGGGGACAGAAAAAAATGTTGATATGGTGTTCTATTTTTCTTTTCCTTTATGGTATGCACATTGCTTTCTGCCTCTTAGGGCAGGATATCTGGACAAAGTGTGACCTGATAGGGGACAAATAGGGACTGATTTTAGATATTGCTCTTGCCAACTTAGAAAGTTGATAGAATAACAGGGGCTTTGCATTGGCATGAGTATTCTGAAGGGTATAATGTCTGAGACTCGACTGTCTCTCATTATTTTCTGACTTCGGACATTAATGATTTTACAGTAATTTGTCAGACAACCATACATTTATGGAGATTGGACCACAAATATGAGGCTAACTGTGACACCCGTGCCCTGGCCCAGCAATCAAGGAGCCTCAGTCCTCACCACTAACACCAGAGAAGGTGTCTCATATGATAGAAAAGGGTAACAAAGACACAAAGTAAAGTACAATTTCCCTTAAGAGCATACAGAGATCACAGTCAGCCTGGGGCTGGTCACTCCCTTGCTCCCCAGGTCCCCAATAAGACTCCCCACTGGCACAGCTATAGGGTCCAGATCTCAGTCTAGTGGGCAAGCTAAAATCTCCAGCAGCCTCTCTGTCCAACCAGTGCTTTGTGTCTCTGCCCAAGTAGCTGACACACACACACACTTTGCGATGAGTTTACACAACCACACAGACACTTCTGGGGAAGGTTGACACAGGTTCTCCAGCTGTGCCCCTTTTTACCCAGACTATATGATAGTACCAGCTGCCACCACCCACTAATAATTATCAGCTACTCAAAGGCCCTTAAAAGGGTGTCCAGTTATTACTATGCAATATTATTATCCATTTGGTAGATGTGACTAAACAGTCAAAGCTTATTTGGAGTGACCTGGACAGTAAACTCTATAAATATGCAATGTACTCTAGAGCTTAACTTATCTCTACACAAACCAGCCACAGTTAGAAGGTTTTAAAATATTTAATAATAAATAATTAAAACCACAAGACAATGCTTTCTACTACACAGTGCTAGCCAAAAGTTCAGCGATGAAACAGAATACTTAAAATAAATCAGTAGTACAGTACTGACATAACAGAAAAAACACTTAGTCTAAACTTTATGGTCCTAGCTATTTCTACAAGAAGACACACTTCTAAGATAACTTACATAAGACAACAGGCAGAGTGCTGAGTTGGATAGTCAGACAAAAATGCTTAATAATCTCTGGTTCTCACTGTTTAAATTGAAACTGCAGTTCTGATAAAACATTACATCATCTTTTACACTGTCCTGGTGTTCCCAGGCTGACAGAAACTGCATTTACATTATTTTACACTTAGAGCAATAAAGGACATTCCACATGTAAATTCTGGTCATTAACTTTAGCCTTAAAACAATAGGCAGGATGCTTACTCCAGACTCATCGACTCCAAATTCTAACTTCAAAGGAACAGACATAAAGTAATTTTAATTTCAAAGGACCATGCTTGGCTTAGCTTTCTTTACAGCAGAGGGCAATGTTGCCACATTGTTTTAAGTTCATCATTTCACAGTATTTACAAATGATAGAATTATGTGCCAAATCTATTTGACTAGGCTGGCAGCCTTCACCCATCTCTACCAGTCTTCACACTAACGTTTGGCATTCTGTGAAAATCTGTACGGTTGAGGGGTATGTGTGTGTATTTGCACACATTACCTGCTTCTGCAGGATGCAGAAGTGCTGTACGGCACTTTAGCAATACAGGAAGTGTATCACAGTAGCTGTGACACACTCCCTGTATTGCTTTCCTCTTGCCATTTTTATTTCAATGTCCGCGGACAGTGAAATTATCTATTTTACATTTCAGTGTCCTCGGACACTGAGATAATAGCCTAATATTAGAGCTAAGCTCTGATATTATGCCAGTACGGCTTAGAAAATGCCATATGGCACTTTCTGAGCACAGGGGATGTGTTTAGTGTCAGTGCACTGCTCGGACACACCCCCTGCACTAGTTCTTGTTTCGTGGCCAACTAGTGTCGACAGCAGCAAACCCTCATGAATAAGGAGGGATAGCTGCTGTCCTAGACAGCCACGGAATGCTCCGTGCAAGAATAACACTATTCTTGCACAGAGCTTGAAGAATCCTGGGGTACGTTTTGTTAAAATGGTGAAGATCTAATTCACGTAGTGACACATTCTCCCATGATCTTCTCTTGCTGAAGAGTCAGTGTCTCTAAGTCTGATGTCTGTATCAGTGACATTATGTATAATATCAGCTTGGAGCAGAATGTTACAGTGATATGAACAGGAACAGATGGTGTTTTGGTGCTGAGTGAAAAGCATTAAATTATGCCTCCTCAGTTCCTGGCATCAGTGTGTTTTAACCAAGTTGTCTTTTAGCAATAACTCATTATTAGTGTGAGTAATGCTTTGTTTACCGATATCTGGCATATTATGCTAGTAAGGGCAAAGAAAAAGTGACCAAAAAAAAAAAAAAAGCCAGACATGAGTAAATAAGCATTATACAATGACTGGTCATTAATATTCCAAAACAAGCACACTGATTGGTCAGCCCAATCAGTGTGCCCATTGTAAATCCTAGCGGATTCACTTCATAATCTCGAAATACTGAAATGTCGAATTTCATTATATCAAGACCATGAAATCGAATCCACAAAACACCAAAACACCACAACACCGAGCCCAAAACTGCGAACTACAAAACAGAAAAAACAGCATACACCAGACCACACACACACCACAACACCCACATAACAACAAAAACAAACAAAACCACACACACATACACAACTACAAAACAAATAAGCAGGGGGCAAGCCCCCCTGCACCCCACACCCCCCTACTTATATATACTAACTCAGAGATTGCACAAGCAGTAAACAAAAGCAAACTCACACACGCACATTCTCCAGTCCCTGACACACACATAAAACACATTAGCACACTCACACACACACACTACCACCCAAAAGCCTTACAAAACACTCACATGACATAACTGCTAAATCCACAAATGGCAACAAACATCATCACAACACACTCCCGGACACTACGTAGCATAAAGTCATAACTGCGAACTCAAGATATTCGAATTTGCGATTATGCACTTTCGCTATTTGAAAAGTTTGACTTTATAGTCTCGAAATACTGAAATTCGAAAATGTTTTCCAAAGGGCAGGGACATGGGAGTTTTGAACAGATCTGTTAACATGAATTTCAACTGGGTATGCACCAGAGTCTGCAGTGAGCTTAAGGTAATTATATTGTAGCCAGAGGATAGAATTTTAATATCTTTTATATCATGTTTTGGTAATGATAGTAAAATCTGGCGAGTATGTATGAAACCATGCTTGTTGGTCTGTAACTTTGTTTAGATAGTACAAATGTTAATGGAAGTAAGGAAATGTTTTTGGGTGTTGTATAGGAGTTAGGAGCAGAGGATGATGAAATGGATGAGGCTGATGGTCAGTAATGGGAAGGATGTCACCACAAAGAGTGATTTTTAGGGAAGAGAGGATTAGGATTAGTTAGTTTTTATAAAGTATATGAATTTATCCCAGGTTATGTCAAAGTGCACTGAATGCTTAGATGTTTTATATTTGAAAAGTTGAATAGGTTGGACATAAAGTAAATTTGAGGTAATAGATATAAAGGAGGGTTTATCCTGAGTATAGGTAGGGTGGCAGATAATGTGTGAGTGTGAATAAAGTGTAAGAGTACAGTGGTAGGAAGTAAGGTGACACAAAATGAATAGTAAAGATGTGAAGGTGCAAAAGGATAACATGGTAGATAGATAGGACTATGGGATAGTTAAGGAGAGATTATAATTGAATGAAAAGGAAAAAATGGTAAAGAAGAAGGGAGGACAATAACAAGAAAACTAAATGAGACCAGAAATAGCTTTCTGGAGATTGCAGGCAGTGTTGTCCCTTATTATGGAGCCAGAGAAAGGTTAAAATTTCAATATAGTATAGTCAGTTTGAGAATTGTAGAATATACCATGGTGAATGATTAAGTGGGTAATGTGTATAATAAAAGGTTTGTGGGTATTGTGTTTCTGTCTATATTATGAAAGGAAGGGTGATATTGAAGAAGGACTTGCCAAGGAGGAAGACAGGAATATTGTACAGGGGGAGGAGAATAAAAGTATAGATTAAGTGAGGAAGTAAAGAAAAATACATGCGGAGGGAAGATGACATAAGATTGTAAATGGTTTGTGTGAATGCTATTAAATAATGAGGTAGTAGCATGGATTGGTGAGGCTAGTAGGAAGAGGAGAGGATAGGAATGAAGACGAGGAGGGGATATGTTCAGTATAAATTTAGGTAAGGGGGTAGGGTAGGTGGTAATTAGGGGTAGGTTAGGGGACCATAATAAGCCCGAGTGTAGTGAGTAGTGAGGGTAACTGGAGCAGTTTAAAACCCTTCCTAGGTGGAGGGGTTAGCCCAAGAAAAATAATCAGTGACTATGGAGGTAAAGGAGAGGTTTATGCAGCAGAGTGAGTGGTTTTGCTAAAATAATGTGAGTAACTCAACAGGATAGTGTAGCAGAGAAAGTTTTATAAAGTTATTCATGGCTAAGAAAGCCATACACTAAAGCCAGACGAAGCTGCTCATTGGCAAGAAAGCAATATGTATTAAAGTAAAATGGCTTTAACAAGCCTGAAGTACATTATTGTATGAAGTGTCCTTTTCTTTAGCACTGGCTGCAATTTCAGTAGTACAGAAGGTTTTAGCAGCTTACCCATGGTAGTCTTATATATATCTACTCTGAAAAATATTTTTTCAGGCTGCAAAAATCTGCCTGGCAGAACAAAGATAATGTCATACAGAAAGATAGGGGCACCAATGACTTTTGAGACTGGGTGAAAGGGGGATCTTGCAAGTCTATTAAAGAAATAAAGTTTGGGGTGAATTAAAATTTGTGCAGATTTTTGAACAGACAAAATGTTTAATAATGTGTCAGTTATGACTTACTTAAACCTTCCTTACTAGCAGTTAGTCTGCATTAAGGTTACAATGTATACCTTATGAAGTACATATTTGAATAAAGAATCTAACGTATACAGTACATCAGTTTGCTTAGATAACTGGCTTCCCAGAAAACCAGTTTAAGCCAATATAATGCAGTATTAAAGCCTTGAACATCCAGCCACTGTGTATCAGTTACCAGTTTGCAACATTAACTGCCTTTTACAAACTGTGCTTTGTATAACATTAAATACAGTAGCTAGCAGTGGTGTTCTTTAGCAGTATTTGCAATACATTTCCAGTTTCCTTAAATTCAGCAATGGATTGTTAAAGGCGATGCTGTAGTCTAAATTAACATTGTAAACTGTCTGTTTAACTGCCTCACAGTGATTAACTGAGACACAATATTAATAGAATTAGTTAAGTTATTTCACTACCCAAAAGGAAATTTAGATAGGCTTTGAAAACAGAATACCAAAAAGAAAAGTTATGAGAGAGAAAGAGAGAGTTCAGAGCTACACACATTGGCTTGTTTAGGCAAAATCCATTCACAAAAGCATTTAATTTGAATACAAACTGTAGCTTATACCCACAAAGATTACTCTTGAAATTAGTTCTAACAGCATAAAGGCAATTTCATGTCAAAGGCAGAATAGCTTTAAAGCATTCCAAATGCTATCTTATGCTACAGAACTTTTAATACAAAACCAGCATTTACAGATCAGCACATTTGAGATATAGCTCTGCTATTTGAAGTGTACTGAATCAGCAATATTCAGTGTTGTAACAATCTGAAATACCAAATTAACCATGTCTGTACAAGTAGATTCAACAGCAATGCAATTGTTAACACCATTAAAAGCAGGTCTGTACAAGTAACAACTTCACAACAGCAATACAATCTTTAACTTAAGCATCAGTAAAAAAACACCAGTATGCACAGATGACCACATCTGAGACAATTACTCATAGTGCAGTTTGTGAACAAATGTAAGTTTCACAAATTTAAACAAGTCTTTACAAGCAGGACATGCAAATGCACACTGCTATAAGGATTTGAGTTACACAATGTTAAGCAAGTTTGCACATGCAGCAAGTTGAGTTAAACCCCAAGCATAAACAAAGTTCAACAAAGCAAGTTTAAGAGGCAAGTACTACAAAGCTGCACTGACACTAAGTGTGAAAGTAATTTAAAGCTGTTTGAATACTTCTGGAACCCTGGGGAGTACAGAGGTCGTGTGCTTTCAAAGAGCCAATCGTGTGTGTGTGTGTGTATGTGTGTGTGTGTGTGTGTGTTTGTGTGTGTGTGTGTGTGTGTGTGTGTGTGTGTGTGTGTGTGTGTGTGTGTGTATCTATGTCTATATATATATATATATATATATATATATATATATATATATATATATATCTATAGAGTATACTGAAATACATTGAATCTATCATTGGTCGACAGGTCGACATCTGTTTAGCCAACAAAATATCAAAATATGGTGGACTACACATAGTCGACAGGTGTGTGAGATATCACATTTCTCAGGGTAGAGAAATCTGCCCTTTCCCAGAGACTGTACGATCTTGGAGTTAATATATATAATTAACAGTGGGTGGTGGGTGCAGGGAGCTTCCTGCAAAAACAATGTTTTTTTTTTTATTTTGCATGCACTAAGATTGTTGCTCTGTGCATGCCAAATAGCATGTCAGCATTTGCAAAGTCAACTTTTGTAGTCAGCTTTGTAAATGTTGATCTTTGGGTGTTGCATTTAATTGTTTAATTTCAGTACACCTATATATATATATATATATATATATATATATATATATATATATATACGTATATGCACATACATATATATATATATATATATATATATATATATATATATATATATATATATATATATATATATATATATATATATATATATATATATATATATATATATATATATATATATATATATATATATATATATATATATATATATAATATATATATATATATATATATATATATATATAGGATCACTACTAAATCTCGAATTACGGAATCTTGAGACTCTGAATACCTAAGACCAGAATCTCCAGATTCTGTAATCTTGAAAGTAAAAAAAAAATAAATAAATGCAAAAAAAAAAAAAAAAAAGATTTAGACAGGTGTATACAGGGGGGCAAGCCCCCTGCACCCCCTCACTCCCCCTGCACTTAAATATAACAACTCCAAGATCGCACTACAGTGGACTGAATGGCAAACTTTCCATTCCGCTCTGCATGGCACTATTTTGCCGTTCACTTCACTGTGGTGTGATCTCAGAACTGGTATATTTAAGTTGCAGGGGGTGTGGGGGGTGCAAGGGGCTTGCCTCCCTGCATCTGCTTTCAAATTTTTTTTTGTTGTTTTCGATATTACGGAATCTTGAGATTCTGGTCTTCAGGATTCAGAGTCTCAAGATTCCTTAATTCGAGATTTAGTAGTGATCTCATAGATAGATAGATAGATAGATAGATAGATAGATAGATAGATAGATAGATAGATAGATAGATGGATAGATAGATAGATATAGCTATATATATAGAAAAAGAGAAATATATAGATAAATACAGCTATATACATGTAGTACATGTATATATCTGTCATGTATAGACACACACACACACACACACACACACACACACACACACACACACACACACACACACACACACACACACACACACACACACACACAGCCATAAATATAAAGATGGGGACTCTTATGTGCAATATAATAATGGTTCCTGATTATTATAATGCAGAGCTGAGTGGTTTTGAACCCCTTTGTATACCTAACTATTATGGCAACAGGTAATGATGTGTGTCTATCACTAAGTGCCACCTCTCCTACTCCTTGCCTAGATACTGGTTTCCACCTACATTACTGTACAGGAAGGGGATGAGCTGTACTTCTGAGTGCTTTCATAAAACCTAGTCCCTTCTTTCTGCAGCAAGGCATGCCAGAATGCACTGCATGTCTCTTGAATTACACCAGGCTAATTAAGGTGTACAGCACCGGCGCACCTAAGTGACTTGGCAGTATGATGACAACATTAACGAAGATGCATATCTATGAACTGCCATGGATGTGCTGAGTTATGCTGGGCATAATGCATCACCGGTGTAGTGACTTAACACAGTATTTCTGGTGTACTGTATCTTCCATCATACTTTTCTTTGCTAGAGTTCTTTTTTTTCTCTTTTCTTCTCCATATTCATGCTGCACTAAGAGTTATAAATGCATAGCATGTATTTAACACTTAGCACACCCCTGTGCATTGCAATGTGGGAGTATTCATGAATTTCATCTTGGCTCAGCAGTTTTTATTTTGTAATAGAGAAAGAGCATACTTTGTCTATGATTTAGTAACATAACTGCAGTTTGACTCTGCTGCAATATGTACTGTTTTATTTACATTAAAATTTGATGAATTTACTTTTTATTCTCTTATTTTGTGGTCCTGTGAACAATGATGCGTTTAACATAAGAAAATGTTATTGGCATTCACCTTTTGCTCTATACATTTGGCATTAACTAAAGGCACTCCCAATGTCAAAAACTTTACAAAGTAAAGGTATTTGAAAAAACTGAACAGTCACCGTAGTAGAACCCAAATCATGAAGCAGAAGGAATTATTCCTGAAGACATGCATCAAAAGTGGAGTAAATCTTTTAGCTTCAAGCTCATCCATATATGTTCAGATACAGAATGTACTGTGTCATTACTTTACCACATCTTCTTTGTATTTTGTCACTAACAGAGATGTCTATCTGCCACTTATTATCTTGAAAATATGTGCAATACTCCTACACAAGAATGAAAAATAATAGGAGTATGTTTTGTAATAACAGAGGAATGTCTACTCCCTAGCAACCATTTCACTTACCATAGTAACCTAGCTTAAATCATGAAATAAATGGGAGACAGCAGTTAATCCTACAGCGATATTCACATAATGTTACAAGAATACAGTAGTAAGAAAGATGCAACTTTATGCAAACTGGTCTTTTTTCCACCTAAGTAACACGCACACAGACCTTGCAAACACTGCTCTTCTTATGCGAGAGAAACTGGAATCCCTTGGGTTCATCCTCACTGTCCATATAGTATGCATTACATTTTACATCTACTGGATGACAGGGAAAGAATTTGACAGTAGAGCTGAATACACGTTTACATTTGGGTATCTACTGGTTAGCATTTCATGGCAAATATGTCGTAGATCAAGTATGCAAATATTAAAAGAGAGAACACATAGACTGAAAAAAGACATTGTTAGGGAAAAAGTAAGCAGGCAACAGTTATTTATAAACAATGACAAAGAACACAAAAATTCCCAAAAACGTAAATTATTTTAGAGGTGCAAGTGACCAGAAGGAAAATAGTTTAGTTTATTAAGTTATTGCAAACAGAGTTTGTTTTCTTTCCACATAAACTAATCAAAGCTACTCAAAATTGTTTGTGTTAAGAAAGCACATGCATTTGTCCAAGACTATGATCTGTTCCTACAATCTGTGTCTGTCCTGGAATTCAGAATCTCCTGGCAGATTGAGATCCTGTATTAGTGTTATTCTCTTCCTCCTACTCCACACATTTGTCATCACCATCCTCTTATCCTCCTCTCTTATTGTTTCTGGCAGATTATATAGTGTACTAATTAACCAGATTTCCCGATTCCTTTACTTTAATTGCCAGGGCATTTAATGTCGCTTCTAACGCTGACTCAGTATCCTCGTCCCATTCTTAGACTGGTGGTCTTCCTTCTTTATGACCTCACATCTCATGCCCTCTTTTAAGTAGATTGCTAATCCATCCCATCTCTCCCTACTCTGTTATTCCTGAGCAGCCTATACCCAGGCGCCTAAAAGTCCCACCCCCTCTAGTCATTGGCCCATGTTTCTTGATACCATCAATGTCCACCCTCTCTTCCTTTATCACTTCTTCAAGTGATACACACACACACACACAAACACACACACACACACACACACACACACACACACACACACACACACACACACACATACACACGCACAAGTGATACACACACATATACACGCACATACACACACACACACACACACACACACACACACACTTTTCCTTATGTAAACATATTCTAATTTGTTTTTAAATAAATCTGCAGAGCAAATATCCCCAGGATTTCCTCACTTCTAGACACCTGAACTCCTGCAGCCCCTAGATCTATATCCAAGGCAGCCATTTGCAAAATAAAGGCCTAATGGAAATTAGGTGTAAACAGAAGTGGGTGACTCAATAAGACAGAAAATTATTTTTCCATCTGTAAGAGGCAGGCAGCCAGACTGGCAAAATTTTGAATAAATCACTAGTGATAAATTGGTCAGTTCCAAGAAAGCATGTACATGAGTCTTGCTCAGTGGCTGTGATCAGTGCTAGAATGCTTTAATCTTTACAGCCTATAGCTTTACTATTGTACTACCCACAATGCGCCCAAGGTAGCAAGCCTCTTTCAGGCCAGTGGAACACTTGGCCAGAATGGCCATTAGTCAGACCTATATAAGCGAGTCAAGACTGCCTGAACTTTGAGCAAATGAGATGCCCATTCCTGTCTAAAGACTGCCACAGAATTCAGATATACTGTCACTTAACAGGGAGGTTTATACATCAAAAACAGAAGAAATGGCCTTAAGCCACCTGAACTTGGAGACTGTGCATTTCTAATATAGAAGAGTGAACCAGATCACTAGGGTTGCTCTTCCTCTGTTTCAAATCCTTCAAAGTTTCCTGTTAAATATAAAGTAATAGGACACCTCAAACCAAGTGTTTTTGTGAGACATCTCCATGTCATAGCGGGATAAACCCTCACTATGGTGCAGGTGACTTGGGTTTGATTAGCCGCTTGGGCACATGTAGGAGCTGGACATGGAAGATAGGAGTGAGGGGCCATTGCTGGCTTGTTCATCCTGGGGTAAGAGACACAGCTCATCTTACCACAGAGGATGACACCTAGCAGAAGCACAAGGTATTTACCCAGTGGAGATTGAGCACCTGTACGATGAGGAGAAGCCAGTATGTGCAAGCACAGTTCCTCTTGGGAGCCTGCAATAGTGGGCTTGAAAAAGCCACTGATGGGGAGAAGGCTGCTCTCAGTGGGGAGAGGGTAGGTTGCCCTATGATCAGCAGGTTAGTCTACTCCTTACACCAGTCTCAGGATTTCCAGACTGGGACAAATTGCCCATCCTGGGAATGCCTTGTTCCCATGCCTCTGGAGCAAATGTGCCATTTTGGTGTCTGTAGTGGAGCCAGAGGGCATAGTCATGGAGGATAAAAAAGAAGTATTTTTGTGGATATGGTTACACAGCTTTGGTGAATGGTATAACTACACAAAATTGCATGCAACGGTTTTGGTGGAAAAAATCACTTTTACCTTTCTGACACTAATGAGCAAGTAATTTTGGAATTACCGCATGATGAAGCTAAATTGTGTATTGGAAACGTCCATCTGGCAGAGAAAAAGTCACTGTCATCTCCAGCAAGAGGCACCTGATCTGCTATTAAACATTTATAAGGTCTAACACTGTTGTGGTACCTGGCAAGCCCCAGCCTTTCATTCCGCTCATCTGCCTATGCCATGGGGTAGGTGTTGAAATAGGAAATGGGGGGGTTAATTGTGTAAAAATCATTACTGAATCTGATGCTGTCATCTGACTTAGGCATCAGTAAAATAGGGTTACTGCACTGGCATGAGACTGTTCAGCAACCCTCAGAGGAATCATTATTTCAAGCCTGGGACCTGTAGTTTGTCCCATCATACAAGAAATACTCATGCTGTTTCCACTACCAATGGATTTTGAGATATTCATGTGCTAAATTTTTTATTGTTTTCAGCTTTTGGATTTGGATATCTTGTAGCAGTTTATTGGTCCTACTCTTTCTAGCAGCTGATAGGTTCTTTGCTAGGAGGCCAGGAATAACTTCTTTATGGTTGAAGTGACAGCCATCAATGTGTTACCTGGATTAGACTGTCGGACTCGTGCCCCGTACTTGTACCTCATGTATTTAGCTATATATCCCTTTACTAAAGGTAGTCCAGCTTCTAATCTTTCATTTGTGTCAGCTATATACTCTGCTGTCTACTGGGAGGAGTGTCTTCTTCCTTCCAGAGTTCTTTCACTTGTCTATGAGTCTCTTGAATTTCCACCCATACAGTAGTTCAAAGATATGAAACGTGGTAGAAGTTATCACTGGCTCCAGTAGGGCAAATAGGAGATAAGATAATTGCTTGTCCCTCATTTTTCCTTACAGTTCAGTACTTTTTGCATAAACTGCTTTTAGTTTTCTTTTTTTTTTTAATTGTTCATACAATCTGCCTGTGGATAACTGAAGGATCTGATAAAGAACTACCATTACCTTGCACATGAAGGGGGTACAGTAATATTTCAGGATGTAATAAAAAAAATGAAAGAAACTATGAACCATACTATAATTACCAAATACTTTCATCTGGATAAAATAACAGACATCAGAATATTAAACAATGTAATGTTGAAGTTTAGCCCACCCATGCATCACATGCAACCTTCTCAATCAACAAAAAATTAAATCAAGAAATGTTAAACAACACTTGTGTAAATGTATATAAAACAGTGCAAAATGTTAAAATCGGTGGAATAAATGTCCAAGATGTGAAAGGAAAGTAGCTAAAATAATAAAACAAAAGTGAGTCATTTACATCTGAATTCAAGAAATTATAAAAACAGAAATAGTGCCAAGTCATGACTAACTGGAAGAGTAAAAGTGTATGTAATAGCATCATTTGTAACATTTCTACATTGAACTTGTAGTCTTAATTGCCACTCCAGTTCCTTGCATTCTATTTCATTACTATTATCACCTTCCCCATAATCCAAATTAACAGGATCAATAATACCAAAGCAAACCTTACAGAAACCTTTACATTTTAATGAGTATTTACACAAGGCATTGTTTACATCCTTATTTTGCAGTTCATAATACATATGCTAACACAATATGTGGACATGTGCAAAGAGAATTGGAAAACATTTGTAGCTAGGTTAAGTTGTTCTGTGATGAGGCACATATCCAGTGTTTCTTGGTCTTCCATAGCTGTGCCAGCAGTTTGGTCTGCCCACTATGGGACAGTAGCAGTGTGTAGTTTCTGCAAAATGTTTCCATCACCAGTAGCTCCATTGTAGGAGTGACTCGATTGCTTACAAGTAGTAACATTTCTTAGCCAAATGTATTAGGCTTGCAGCTGGGATCTTGATGGTCTCCTAACTAAAAATGTCTCCACAAGGAAATGCTGAGCTCTAGTGGTGGCATTCACTCCAAAGTGAGCTAAGATTTCAACCTTCACTTTCATACAGGTGATGGTAATGTCATATGGAATATCCAGGTATGACTTATAAGGCTCTCTGGTGAGGAAAGGGGTCAGCAGATGGCCTATTCTCTGGCTGTCTCTCTCTTTTAGATATCCACTCAATGTTTCAGAAAATGCTTCAATATCAATTGTTAATAATAGTCTCCATAAGCAATATCTGGACTGCATTATTGTCTGACTACAAGAAACAGGCTGGGGATCATCTGTTCACAATATTCACCAAAGATATCCCACCCTTTAGGAGTTCCTGTAGCAATGCCGCCTGTCAGACTAAAGCATCATTATGTTCCTGCCTGATAGGCCATTGCCACTGACAACATACTGAGTTTTGATACTTTTATATTAAAATCTTTGTTAAACAAGCAAGTAGGATGAACCTTCGTCCTTCTTCAGCCACAACATGTGGCTGAACCTAAGTTCCTTTTCAGCCAACTGCCTTTGGGTGGACCTAAGGTCCTTCTCAGCCACAGTTTGTGGGTATGAGTTTTGTTGCGTTGCACAGTACATTAGTTTTCTAATTACAATTTGTTCATCTCAAACTCTTAAGGATTTAGTCAATTTTTGAAACAATTGTAGCTTTGGTGTCACAGATATAATGGTGTGTACCAGAATCCCTGCCTTTTCCACCAGTGTGAAAATGCTGAAAGCTATGTACCCAAAGTTTCTCAGATAACCAAAACACTTTCATTGCAAGCATAGTATTGCTTCTTTTGTTAAAAAGAGAAATTAATACGTATATTTGGTTTGATTAAGTGAAATCATATACCTTGTAACTTTTCAAAATTTCAGTCAGTCAGTAGTGACGGTTTCCTGGAGCCACTGACCATTTCAGTTTGCCTGTTTTGGACTACCTTCCAGATTCAGCAAACCTTCTTAGGTTCAACACAAGCTCATTGCAGCAAGTGCCCCTATACTGTTTGATCAGAGTTTTACAACATGGCATTTTGAACCATCAGTTAAACAAATATGGGACACATATAACTAGTGTCTTATAGCTTTCTTTAACTATTTGATTTCCATGTCATTGTGCCTCCTCTGTTGTTTCCAATGCATAGAATTTACAATTATTGAATAGCCTTGCATAACTGTATGAGCATGACTTCTACCTTCTTATTCATAAAATGATAACTTTCACTTATATCGTCTTAGGGTTGTTGAGATTCGAGGTTCAATCTTTTGTCATCGAATGCTGGCAAACATGGAGAGCTGTTGGTCAAAAAAGCCTTTGCTGAGATACAAATCTGGGTTTCACAGTAATCTCCTGTGATCACCACAGGACATGGATCATGATTGCTGATGTGCAGATACACTCTCTCAAGCCCCTCCAGGTGCATCTATTGTTAACACAGGGGTTGTGTCGACTGATATACTTGCTTCCAGGTCCCTGAAGCTACATTCAGAGACAAGTTTGGGATAATGACTGCAAATGTTCCTGAAGCATTCTAGTTTACCTCAAATTCATTTGTAGGAGATAGTGGCGTAATAAGAACCGAACATCAGGTAGTGGATATCCTCAGGCCAAAAATGTCACTGAAGAAGGCAAGACAGTGAATATTAAACAGCTGCAAAAGGCCAATCTGCATGCTCACCAGGGCAGTTTGTGTTTATGACTGTGAAAAATGGACTAGGTAACATACCCCTAATAATTTATGATCATAGCTGAGGGACAGACATCTGAATTAGGTAAAGCTGCATCATACAACATAAGGAAAACAATAAACATCACTGGGCTTGTTCTATCTGAATCCTTTCCTTAGTCAGCCAATGAGACCTAGCTATAGTGAGGCAGTGTATGTTTTCTGACAACCTCTACTTCTACCACATAATGAGTCTTCTAACAAGTGATGCAAGCATTTATTTCAGCTAGAAGCTAAGCAGTCCACACCACCCATTGTCATAAAATAACACCACAATACCACACCTACATATGCTGTAGTTGTCAAAACAAGTCTTGGCAGAATCCAACAGCTATTCATCTAGGAAACCTCAGCCAAAGAGAAATACTTATGCAATTGTTTCCACTCTTACAGCAACACATACGCCTAATATAAATCACCTTGACTGCATATGTGGACACTTAAACTTCTCTAGGCCTACAGCAAACCCTTTTAAAGTCCTGCTTACTACAGATTTCATCATGAGATATATAAACACTGCACTCACTAGGCTACACCAATGCTAGAAAAAGGCCTTTAGGACTTTATAACATCAAAAATATGAATGCTACATACTTGCCCACGTGGAAGAGAAAAATATAGCACATTCAGTCCTGAGGAAGGTACAGAGATTTCTGAACTCATGTTTCAAATGAAGATAAAACCCTAATATTGAACTGCATTCTACATTCACTGAGAATGATGCCAAACTTCATAGAAAAGATAATTGATGTTTATAATTAGATAGTTAATTGGTGTCTTTCCAGGGGAATCCAGTGTGTCTCAGCATGGCACAAGAGGGTCAATAAACCCTCTTACTTTGTCAGCAATGAAATTCATCACTTACCTCACAAATTTTGCACACTAGCTAAAGCCTTTACAACCTCACAGTACCTTTTTTAGGTAAAATTCAATGTATAGACATCTCCATGTTGCATATTCCGACTAGAACAACATTTAAAAAGCACTGTTCAATGCACATAGCTTACTGAGCTTCCCTAGTAGACATTCATATTTGTTTGGTAACTGAAACTTGGTTTCAGTGTCATGATAAGCACTTTATTTCTACCGGGGTTCAGTACCTATTACACCTTTAAGTCTACTGGCACAGCAGGAAAATATCCATATTCATATCCCGTCATCCTCCTTCAAATTCTGAACAAAACCAACAGGGAATTTAATAAAGTCTTAGTGACACTCATAAAGAAAAAGAAATGTTAACTACAGATCTCCAGCCATGTCCATCCCTCCCCTAAACATGATGTAAAGTCAGAAGAAAAATATTCACAAATCCAAACATCCTTTTATGGAAGATTTTAATTACCCTCCATCAACTGGCTGACTTATGCTGCCAATAATAAAGATGCTAAGACATTTCACAGTTTTGTAAATGTCAGCTCCTTAGACCAAATATCAGAGGTGCTAACTTTCTAAAGTATGCCATCAGAAACAGATCTCCAGCCCATATTATTCCTCAAGCCACTTTCCCACTTGTCAATTCTGATCATCTGGCTGCAACTATCTTTTTTAAAATCTACTTTAAAATCCATAAAAATCCTACTATATTTAGGGATTACTTCAAAACCAGCTATTTACTATTTACAGACCTTCTTGATAATCAAAATTTTCATTGGCCAAGCATACTGACAATATTATTAGCAAAACACTCCACCACCTAAAACTATGCTAGAGAATTTCACACCTCCTCACCCCTACAAGTCGTAATGCCTAAATTTAAAAATGTGCTTATCCTTAAAATTGAACATGGGCTCCCTCTTGCAACCCTGCGTTCCAATTCAAACACATGTAAAATACAAACTACTGCAAACAAAATCTGCAGATTTGTTTTTCTTGCAGAACTTTAAACTTATCACTGCCAACTTCTACACCATTGTAACTGGCTACCTGCAAATGATACAGCCACATTTCTACTTAGCTGTCAAATCTGCAAGTTGTTAAAATGAGAAAATTTCTCCTCACCAAAAAATAAAATAAATCAAGTAACCTAGTAGTCTACCTAGACACTTACAGGTAGACAAGAACACAGCATTACCCTCATTAGACCTCAGTTTCAAACCTCCATAAGAGAAAGAGCTTTCACTAGATTAGGACCATCTGTTTAGAACTGACTACCTGCAGAAGTCAGGCAGCAAGAGATACTTCACTTATGTAAAAACAAGCTAAAAGAATGACTATTTAAGGAACCAAATGGTCTTGCTTCTGATGTTATATCTAAGTGGTCCTACAACTTTGACCTCAGAATTATTGCCAGTATCCTCAATGACAAATTTAGTTTTAATTTCACATGGCTGATCATCCCAGTGCTCCTCACATCTCCTTCAAAACAACCCCTCCCAAAATCACTTTGTATCAGTCCTTTCTGCGGGTCTATATTATATCCCCAAACGCTTAAAAAAGCGAACGTTGATTGATCGAACTTATTTTCACGAAACTGCAAAATATTGAAGCAGCAGAAACTCAAATTTTTTCCTAGGGAAAGAATTTGGTTGTCCATTTCTGTTGCTTCAGTATTTTCAGTGTTATGGTGGAAAGTTACCGGTCAGATTCAGGTAAGTGTGCGATTGTGTGGACATTAGTGTTAGGGTGATTTAGGTGAGTTAGGGTTAGGGTTCGGGTTAGGAGTGTGTGCAATTGAGTGGACATGAGGGTTAGGGCGGATTTAAGTGAGTTAGGGTTAGGGAGTGAGTAAGGTGAGTGTGTGATAGTGATGGACCTTAGGGTTAGGGTTAAGGTAAGTGGGTAGTTAGTGGTGTGTGCATAGTTTAGTGTAGGGTTAGGTATCAGATTTTACGTGTATGTGTGTGGATTTCTGTTTGTTTGGTGTGCTTGTGTTGTGTGTATGTGTTTTGGATCAGTGATTTTTTTCCCCTGGGAAAAAAATCGCTGATCTGACAGTTCGGGATTGTAAGCTTTCACTTAAATTAGGTCGATCAATCAGCGTTTCCTTTTTTAAGCGTTCAATGATATAATATAGACCCCTTTCTGCACCATCCAAAAACAAGAACACTAGCTGCATAGTTTTCAATAATACCTCGTGTTGTCTGTTGAAAAGTGTTAAGCACCATTTAACCCAGCCTCTCCTTAAGCTCTTCAACCTCTGTCTCTCCACAGACTAAGTCCTACATAAACTGAGAACAACCATCTTGGAAACTACACAATTAATCTCACAAGTGTCATTTGTAAAGTGAAATAATGTATAACTGTCAAGCTGATTATTGACATAAGAGATCTTCTGTTACCTGACATCAAACAAAATGGATTTGTAAAAGACAGATCATGTTTGTAGAACCTAGAAGATTTATTTGAAAGGATCATTAAATCTCTGAATCTATGTAAGTCTGTCTATATGGCTTACCATGATCTGGCCAAGATTTTCAAAACCATCTTCCATGCAAATACCCAATAGGACATTAACCTCTACATAGTCTAGAATGCCTGACTGGAATAATGAAAGGACTCACATTGTTAAGGATGGGAGTATTTCCTCTAGTCAGAAGTATATCACAGGCAGTATTCCACAATGCTCTATCCTTGGCAGTAACAAACATGAACACTCCAACCTCCAACATGTTCACAAATAACAACGGAGACGTACTGCAACCATTTTATTCAACTGAAGTAATACTCATGAATTGTTGAAAACGAGTGACAATAAACTAGTGACAATAAACTAAGTGCTTTCATCTTGTAAATAAATCAAAAAGACTTCATCGGAGTTAGTAAAACATGAAATCATCAGCACTTGTATAGGAATAACTCACCAATAGCAAAAATAAATCGAATAAAACAGGCTGACTAGACTTAAAAACACACCAATAATCATCTAAAATATAAAAATATGAAAGTATGTAAAGCATTGTTCAAGATCAACTAATTTCAAACATTTCTATTTTAACTTTTATTAACTTATACAGATGTTGAAGTATTAAATGATAAGACTGACAGCCTAAAGAAAGTATTGATAATATTGATAATATTGATCTTATTAAAACGAGACTGAGCATTAATATTATAGATACAGAGCCTTTCAAATGGTATGCGTATACAACGCATTGGTAATGTTAACTTTCTTAATTTAATACAGATATTCCCGAACCCTCGCGTTTAACTTCCTGATTGTTTTCATCACATAAAAACAGTTGCAATGAGGTACAAGTGGCCTAATAAATTACATAACGGTAAACACAATTGCAACATGTCTTTATATGTTCCATCTTTAAGAAATTTGTATTTATGTCATTGATCGTGTTGTTGTGGAATCCTTTAAGGGTGATTTAGAGCTATTACTAGACTTTAAGGAATTAATCTGACAAATTAAGCTTAACGCCTCATGGCACCAGGAATTAATGAGGCTTTGTCACTAGCATGTGTGTTAAAGACAGGATCACAGTGTTTGTGAACAGATTACCTGCGGTAAATGTTCTGTAGCTATAATATTTGTGCACAGTCTCATTCTAATAAGGTCACAACATCAATACTTTCTTTAGGCTGTAAGTTTTATCGTTTAATACTTCAACATCTGTATAAGTTACAGATTTTAAAATACAAATGTTTGAAATTAGTTGATCTTGAACAGTGTTATACATACTTTCATGTTTTTATAATTTTTATATTTTTAGATGATAATTGGTATGTTTTTAAGTCTATTGAGCTTATTTTATTGGATTTGTTTTGCTATTGGTGAGTTGTTACATGATTTCATGTTTTACTAAGTCTGAACAAGTCTTTGTGAGTTATTTACAAGACATAAGTGCTTAGTTTATTGTCACTAGTTTATTGTCACTCTTTTTTCAACAATTCATTAGTATTACTTCAAGTTGAATAAAGTGCTTGCACTGCAGCTCCATTGTCATTTGTGCCCATCCTTGGATCCTATTTTTGGCTTGTACTGCTCTCTGGTATAAAAATGAAGTCTACGGTCTGTGGCTAGCCATATCTGCTCATGATTACAAATTAGGCATGGTTTTCAAACTACTTCTGGCACTCAATTCCACTACAAAAGGTTTAGATCAAGTCAGCATCTGGTGTGTCACCACCCAGGGGATCACTATTAACTCCAACGGATGCAGTTAGTCACCACCACAGGTAAGCAATGGAACATGCTGCCACCCAACCTAACCTCTATTTCCTCTTTTCCCCTCTTCAAACTTAATCTTAAAAATCACCTAAAACTTCAATGGTTATGCCCTTGCTGCAACCCTGACTAATACTCTACTATCAGCCTGTAACCTATCTTCTCTCTCTTCCTTTACATTACTACTTTGCCAATAAATGTTGTAAATGTTATCTTCCACATTTTTAACCCAATGGTTTACTTTAAAATGTTACATTAATTCCTTCCTTATGTATGTGGCATTGCCTCTTATTGCTTTTTTATATATTATTATTATGTATGTGGAGCTTTTCTCCCCGGGCCTCTACTGAAAATGGAAATATCTCCAGCTAGACTAGCCCGGTCAACAAATGTAAAATAAAATAAAATAAATAAATAAACTTTCAAGAAACCTAGCACACTGTACTCAGAATACACACTGTCATCAGAGATCTTTGTACTTATTCTGATGACAAGCTTTCCATTGATCACTATGTCTCAACTGCGGTTAGAAAATCATTTTCCCTGGTACAATTTATCATTCATAGAATCTGTTCTTTTTTTTTTCAGAAAAGTCATAGTTTTACTTTAGTCATCCCTTATTTGGTCTATTATTGAATGTAATGTCTCATTTAAGATGTAACTCTCATAGCTTGAAAGACCTCAGAGATTCCTTTACAAGAAATTCCTAGTCCTAGGCAATCTGAGTTAATCCTAAGATTAAAAATCTTCTCCCTATACTCTTGTCTCTTATAAGCTTTAGCAGGGAAAGCTTTGCTTAGCTTTTCAAATTAGAAAAACCCTGTACTTTTCAGCCCCCTTCAAATTCATAGAACCAGTGGTACAGAAACACCTACTTTAGTTATTTAAACTTTCACTGCCAGGTTAACAAGCTTAGAATTCACCTAGAAAGCTAGCAAACAGAGGAAGAGCAAAAAACACTGCATGCGTGCATGCACACAATAATAATAATAATAATAATAACAATAATAATAATAATAACAATAATAATAATAAAAACTGGGAAGAAAAACTGCCCTCGCTTTGGAAACTACTGGCTGAAGAAGTAAGAGTGCCCCATCAAGTGGACTAATTCCTCGTCTCAAAAATGTAAAATGGACATGAATGTGCTTAAACCAACACTGAGGATCTGTAAGGTGAAATTACAGTAGGCTTTAAAGATTAGAACTGTTTAGAAAATAAAAATAATTCATCCTCTTCATTCCACACAAGAGCTGTTTTAATTAAAGATGCACACACACACACACACACACACACACACACACACACACACACACACACACACACAAACACACACAGACACACACACACACACACACACACACACACACACACACACACACACGACCACCAAAAGGAGCTTATTACCAATGTTGACTGAAAACTGACTTCAATTTGGAGTTTGTACTGGGCATTAACACTTTGAACAATATATTTTCAGAGATAAAATGTAGTTTGTTTTATCTCTTTCCACAGGGTTCTGTGTTAGGACCCCTCCTGTTTAGTCTGCACTTTTCTGAAGTAAAGGCCAATGTTGGGGGCCTGTGTCTTACCAAGTTCACTGACAAATATAAGCTGGGAGCAATCAATAAATCCCCAAATAATGCTAATGTCCTACAAACAGGCCTAAAAATGACAAATGACTTGTGTCAAGATCATGGTCTGAAACTAAATGCTATAAAAATGCATAATCCTACCCTTCAGCAAATCAGATATCCCTGCAAATTATGATATTGATAGCACTCCCCTAAATGTAGACCCAGTGGTGAGGGACCCAGGAACACAGATAGATAGTAACCTAAATTTTGACCACCAGGTAGCTACTGTAGTGAGGAAATTCTTCTGTGTGTCAACTTATAAGTAAAAGCATGGCATCAAGATCAAAGGAAGGCACAGTGCTATTGTACTTGGCCCTTATCAGGCCATAATCAAGTCAATGGTCCTTTCTGCATGTACCTAACCAGATACATACACCAACTGGAGCGGCCCCAGATGTTTTTCACTAAAAGTATACAAAGAGTAAGACAATGTCTTATGCAGACTGACTAAAGGCCCTGTCCCTTTACTCTGTCTCATATAATTTATTAAGAGATGAGTTATACCTGACCTACAAGACATTCACTGAACTGGCCCTAATGAAAATGTTACATATTAGCATGAAAAATTATACAAGAGTTACGCATTCCATGGGCCTGAACCTTATTTGTGACTTTAACAGATATTGCTGGAGAGGCAGATTTGTATCACAAAGGCTATCTCACTGATGGAATAAATTTCCCATCCTCATAAAACAAAGCCCATCCCTCACCCTCTTCAAAAATAATTTGGATAAATGGATGGGGAAGCATAAATTCACTTCCAGGGTACTGTTCATGTCTCTTATGGACAGAAGCAGTCTGTAAAATGACTCAGGGCTCCAAAACCTAAAGACCCACTACCCTGATACTATTCCATCCCATATCTGGGGAATTAAGATATACTACTGTCATATCCTGGGTAGTATTGGCTAGGCATGTAAAGGCTCATGTGCCATTCACCTAATTATCACCTATGAACCTATAATATGTCTGTTTTTGACCCCCTGGAATAAGATTAAATTATTTTTAATGCTGAACCAATTAGTTTTGATGTATTTTTTTTCCTTAGTGTATATGATGTCTGCCTTATGCATTCCTTTCCCTGCACTGCTTCTGAATCACACAACAGTTTGTCTCTTTGTATGAGAGACAGCTGAAAAACTTCATCACTTTTCTAGGAATAATAAATGATTTGTATTATCCCAAAGCCATTCACACCTAGGTTATTGCACATTTCACAAAAAAAAAAAATATATATATATATATATATATATATATATATATATATATTTTTTTTTTTCTTATATTACAAATAATGGTGCCTCTTAGCAGATTACTTGCATAGTTCAGACAAATAAAATGTCAGAATTTGTGAAAAGGCACATGCTTGGACCTTTTATAGACTATACATAGACTATACATTGAATACTGGAATCTTATAATATATCTGAATGGAAGCATTTATGGTTAAGTAATTACAGAATGGGTGCGTTTAGGTTTTGTTGTAACTCTTAGTATTGGGTGTGGTTGCATGGTTATCTTCGTTAGCTGATACTTACCTTGGAGGGATTTTTTTCCTGATGTGGAGGAGGAGGACACCGAACAGATGAAGTTTTTCTTTTTTTTTTTTTTTTTTTTTTTTTTTTTGTGGAAAAATCATAGATATAGTAAAAAGTATGTTGATACTAGGCATGCAAAGGATATGAATGGTTTCTGTAAATGACTATACATGGATTTTGACTCTAAGCAACTGATTTGGTTTAACTAGAATGAGCTATTGTGGTGAATGTTAAGGCAGAAAATGCTGACGTACCTAAGTGAACCACCTCGACTGCCCAACCTAGAGTAATATCTCATTCACTGGCATTTGCACCATAGAACAGGAAGTGTGTAAAATTCATTTGTTGGCACAGACATGAACTATAGCACCTTCTGTTGTATTCAGATTGCTCTGCACAAGATGCACTGAAGATCTCTGGGCAATTTCCCATAGGAAAGTAGTCAAGGCAAGTATTCTTTGAGTAGTTCCACACATGTCACAGACATAGAGAGAGAGTGTGTGTGTGTGTGTGTGTGTGTGTGTGTGTGTGTGTCTGTGTGTCTGTGTAGTGTCCGTAGAGAACAGTGGTTTTAAACTATACCCTTTATGTTTTAATCCTGTCGTATCTGTGCAGTCAGTTCAATATGAATGTAACATCCATCCTTCCAAACAACCCCTTTTCCCATTTTTACTCATAGGGATGGGGTTGTCACGTCAAAAGTGTTATTCAACTAGAGTTAAGGTGCACACTGTCAGTGGCATTAACAAAGTAGTGTACTGAGGAAAAGAGTACCAAACCTCATAATGAATTGCCAAATACACCCTGTTGGAAAAGACAATTTACTAGAATCTCACACAAAAAAACAATGATCATTAACCACTTGTGTCAAAAAATATCCAGTCAATCGCTTTCATCCATTAGACATCAGGACTTCATCAGAACGTTTTTAGTGTGAGATTCTATTAAACTGTCCTTTCCAACAGGGTGTATTTAGCAATTCATTATGAGGTTAGGTACTCTTTACCTTGTTGTGGTTTACCTCGTAGGCATGCTGTTTGTTTTTATTTAGTGTACTGAAAAAATGGATTAGTATCACTTCACTGAAAGACCATTTCACTGACACCAAATCACCTAAAGTTCATTTCACCTAAAAATCATTTCAATGACAAGTAGTACTCTAAGGCAAGTCAAAGTTATATGTATTATTCCCCACTGTAGTGCGATCCTGGTGTCAGTATATATAGTTAGGGGGGGTGGGGGGCACATCCCCCCACATTGAGGAGTGTGGGGGCCATAGCCCCCCACCTAGTTGGGTTTTACCAAATAATGTAAAACAAAACCAGACAATATACAACCAAATTAAGTGGAGGGCTATGCATCCCACACCCCCCGAAGTGGGGAGCTGTGCCCCTCACACAACCCCAACTATATATATATATATATATATATATATATATATATATATATATATATATACTAACACCAGGATCGCACTACAGTGGGGAAAAGGGCATATACCTTTGACTTACCTTAGAGTACTACTTGTCAGTGAAATGAGTTTTAGGTGAAATAGACTTTCAGTGAAATGAACTTTAGGTGAGTTGGTCTCAGTGAAATGGGTGTCAGTGAAGTGATACAAATCCGAAAAAACAATACTGTCAGTTTTATGAAAAATAACTGGAGTGTTATCACAGAAAACAAATTTAGACACGGTTTGACACCACATCACGGTTAACTAAATTGCATTTAAGTGTGTATTATTGTCAGGCTTTTTTCACTTCTGGGAGTAATGCTTACTTCAGCCAAGGCAAATGTCCCCCCCCCCCAAACAGAAAAAAGGGGATTACATAACCTGCCTAAGTATACGTTTTAACTAGAAAACTCCTAGCTTGTGGGTGAAGTGGCACACCGTTCCTTTCTTTTTAACATTCTACAGCACATCTGCCTGTAATAGCTCACTAAAGTACTTAACAGGTTTGTGCATGTCAGCTGTCTACACAGTTCAGTTTTAATTTGACGCATTACTCATGAGGACTGGCTGATGGGCTCATTTTTAAAGAAGTGGCAGAAAGGAACAAACCAACTGTTTTATTTTGGGACAAACATTATGCGTTGCAAACGCAAAACTGCTATTACAAAATAAGGTTTATACCATTTGCAATTCGAACTGGTGGATTTCTGCAATCCATCCCAGTTCGGGCTCCTTAACTGCTGGGCTAGAAGGACTCCATAAAAGCTCTAATATAAAAATGCCAGTTTATCGCAGTGCAGAAGTATTGGCATGCAGTTAACCAATTTTTCAAACTGGAATCTACGCCTCAAGGAACGACGCTGTCCGTTTTTTGCTGAACTGTAGGAACCATTCTTGCATTCGCACGTCTGTA
Organism: Protopterus annectens; assembly: GCF_019279795.1. Classification (NCBI taxonomy): domain Eukaryota; kingdom Metazoa; phylum Chordata; order Ceratodontiformes; family Protopteridae; genus Protopterus; species Protopterus annectens. The sequence continues at coordinate 102,017,436 of NC_056734.1, forward strand.
ATGAAGTTCTCTTCTCCGAGTTGTGATGGATCAGCTATGCCAACATATTCTCCTTGGACAGTTTAAACTATCTGTGTGCAATTAGCAGCTGTTCGCCCTTTTTCCTACTGCTTATATCTAATTTCTCCGCATCACAACATCCCATCGCTCTCATCATCCAATTTCTTACTCCCCCTCCCATCCTATCCCACCTCAGTCATCCCAGCATTTCTTTCCAGCTTCATCCTTCCCCCGCTATCTTGGCGAGCGCTGTCCAGGGGTTTCAGTGCTGAAGACGCCATCCTTCGCCATGGCGTGGCCGTGCATTAGCAGAGTCTGCTGCCTGGCTCGGTTTTGGAACCAGTTCGACAAGTCGGACCTGTCTGTGCCACTAACTGTTCCTAACTATTCAGAAATCGACGGGCCCGAAGAAACGCATGGAGAATCGCCGAGATCTACTGGACACCGACTGCCGAGTTTAGCAGAGCACGGGGGTTCCAGGAACGGTCAAACGGGCATCTCCCCAGAGAATATTGGTAGTGGTACCCAACATAAAGGAGGAAATGAGACCAGCAAACGTCGATCCCGGCCCCGACCGCCACCACAGACTCTAGTCTCTTCCTTTCCTAATGAAACCCAGTACCAGCAGGACTTTCAGGCATGGCCTCTGCCCAAGAAGGAGACCTTCCAATTGAGTGGCTGTGACAGAAGGAAAGAGGGTGCAGTGTCGTCCCCTTCTCCACCGGGTGGTATCAGCCAGACACCTCTCCTCCAGCTACCCCCAGAGACAGGACTGGGAGTATGGAAGGGCCCTAGCACCAGCAGAGATCGTGTCCCTATAGACACGATGAAAACCACGACATCCTACAGGTTGGTGTTTATTGTCCTTACATTCCAATGGGAGGGAGTATGTATGTTGGCTTCTTCACACGTGACTGATTACAGGTCTGTGTAATCACAGGTAGAAAAGGGACAAAATCATGTACTGATATTACACGTGTTTGTAATTTTCCTTGTTTGTGCTGCAACCCGTTTTGTATAAGTGTGCGTGGCACATTCATCTAAATATTCTACACATTACTTTTTTACGGTGGCAGTAATCAGTGTGCTCTGTATACATACATTGCCACAAATCGCCATGACTTATCAGAAGCACAAATACGAGTAGAACTTGTATAATATGGTAATTAACCCCAGTTTTTTGGAAGGCAATGCAGTTTTCTACAGAATGAAAACAATAGTTTAAAGTAGTGTTTGCAATAACATTTGAACAGTACTGAGTGAAGATAATTTGTTTCTTTAATAACAGGACAAATTGGGGCCTGCAATAGTCTGAACACAGACAACTCACTGTACTGGGGGTTTAACACTAATATAAGAACTTTTTAATTGAAAATGAATCAAAATAATTTAGGCCTTATAAAGAGAAAATAAGGAAATGTTCTCAAATGTGTCATTTTCTGATGCTGAAGTATATATATGCTAGTTTAAGAATTAGATATGAATCAGGCAATGTTTAAATACAAAATCTCTATCCTAGTTGTAATGCTGCTCTGCTAGTCCTCCAACTTTTATCTGTGGTTGTGTGTATCACATTTACACATGAATACACACAAGCATACAACCTTTCTGCACAAGGCAACATATGTAAGAATTTGGTGAGGACAGAAATGGTAATGAAAGTTTGTCTAAAAAGAGGAGTTCGGAGCACAGTGAAAAGTTAATTCTTTGAAGGCAGCTTAGCTTTGCAGCCCTGAAGTAAAATTGCATTTTGTGCCATATGTTAACAAAATGACACGGGGGATCGCAAAAGGATATCACATGCATACACCAGCAGTTTGTGCCTTCTGGTTGGGCATTTGGCATGCTTGGATATCATTATGTCTGAAATGATTGTATGTAAGAGTGTAATGGGAATATATGCAACATCTAAGAAATTATACCATGCACTAGGGAGAGCTTTGTCACTATTATAAAACAAAGTTAATTTATGAGAAAATGCAGAGCACTTTTGAAAATATTAGAAATAAATTGCTTGTGTGTATTCATGAGTAAATGGGATGCACACAACCACAGATAAGTGTTAGAGGACTAGCAGAGTAACATTACAACTAGGGCAGAGATTTTGTATTTAAACATTGCCTGATTCATATCTAATTTGTTAAAACGACATTACATGAGAAGACTGCTTACTTGTCCTTTTTGTTCCAATAGGGGGAGCCACTGCCTCTTCTTACCCCACCATCTGACTTTTTCTTAATGTTTATCAATATGTGTATAAATAAATACTTGTTCTTTATGCAAAATCATAAGTATGTGTTTGTCGAATGTGACTGGGGTCATAGACATATTACCCAAAGAAATGTATATGTTCAGCTACTGCACATATGCGAATAGGAAACACTAGCATAGTACAGCAAATCTTTGGGAAAAAAATATATTTTACAGAAAGTTACAAATATTTTTTCATGTCAGTTCAATATAGTTTGTCAATTCAATATACTTTATATATTCTAAAATGAAAGATATCCATTGTGCACATCCCCACCACCAACATACACACACACACACACACACACACACACACACACACACACACACAAACACACACACTCTCTCTTTCTATTTCTCTCTCTGTGTCTCTCTGTCTCTCTCTCTGTCTTCATCAAAGAGGTGAACATATATTGGGAGGTCAGGAAGCTGAAGAAAAAATATTCTATATATAACGTAAAAACGGTTGATGGCATGAATGGCAAGATTCATGCCAAACATTTAAGGAAATTGTTCGGTTTTTGAAGCTGTACATTGCAGATTAAACTGTAGCTAATTAAAACCTATCATATACTGACATTTACAAACTCTTTTTCAATCAGATATTATTTTCTCTTTTTACATGGTGAACAAAATTTGTGATGTTTTGCTGTCAGATTTTAAACGTAATTATCCTGCCATGAAATCTGGATACCTCACTTACTCATCTCCACAATATGAATAACTTTTCATGGACGTGGCAGTAATAGTTTATGCAGACTTAATAACATTTTTGTGTAGTAAATGACCTAAACAAAATGCCTTCCTAATTAAGAGATAATGTTCAGTTAGTGACAGCATACAGGAAAACACTCTGCTGATATGAATAGTAAAACACAGAGGTATTTAATTAAGTACTGTTTTCATTTAATCAGCCACTGAAGCTGATAATTCAAAGTGCATTCTGACTGAGTAATCAGTGAGGTTTTCTGGCATACACGCTGTAGTGTTTCAGTGCAGACTCAAGGGTATAGTTATGCATGGAAACATGGGTAGATTGCTTATAAAGACCATGGGTGGGTGCTACAACATTAGAATATAAATGCTCCTGTGCAGTCTTATTGTTATAAAATATTTTTAAATACAAAAAAAGAATGAAAATAAATGGGAGCTGAATGATGAGTAATGTGACCTAGTTTTAGAAAGATGATGCAGGACTTTTATCCAAGCTCTCGGTTGTACTTATCCAGTGAGCATGCTGGAGAGTTTGCAAAAAAAATACAAATTCAAACGTTGAATTAGGGCCAAAATAGATTATTTGTTCAATGGAATAAAAGCATTCAGCTTCTCTAGTTCATACCTATCTTTGTCAGTTAAACCTTGGGTGTAAAAAGGGCAAACCATTACATTCCAAATCATGTATTTACAGAATTAGACTGCTGACTGCTTGCATGGAATAAAGTATTGCATTTAGCATACCCAGTGCTGTAGCAGTTACTGTTGCTGCTTCACAGTACTTGGTTCTGTAGTTTGGGTTTCTGGTGATGTGCTTTCTCTGCAGACTCTCTACATTCTCCTTGTGTCTGCATGGATTTTCTCTGGATACTCTCTTTTCCTTCTAGATCTCAAAAATGTAGCTTACATAAATTGGAGATTCTCCAAATTAGCCATAGCTGAGTGGCCCATGTTGTGTGTGTTTGTGTGTGTGTGTGTGTGTGTGTGTGTGTGTGTGTGTGTGTGTGTGTGTGTGTGTGTGTGTATGCCGGCATGCTCACGTGTGCTTGTGTGTGTTCTGCAGTGGGCACATCCACTAAAGAAGAATAAGTTCTCTGTCTTCCAGGATAGGTTTTGGCTCACCAGTTACCCTGCACTGAATTAAGTGGATGCTTAGGGAATGCAGAGATGAATCCATATATTGCAAGTTATATTTGTGCACATGCAAAAAAAGTCAAAGATAGACAAACCTTCATGATCTACAAAAGGCAAAGTGGAAATGAATTAATTAAGAGGCACTGAAGCATATCTGGGTACTAAATAACACCTTGGTTATGTTATAGGAGGATACATCTGAAAAACGGTTAAGTGCATTGCAGTGTGGAAATTTCTTTTAGAGATATTTAATTTCCCATCACTGGAGCTGAAAGGCAGAAGAAAAATATCCAGGAAAGAACTGCGGAATAAAAAGTGTGTTTGGTATTGATTTTAGATCCATATGGAGAAATAGAAGGTCACAAATCTACTCTCATGGCATCCATGATATGCAAGAAGTGCTCTGTATGCAACAACCGCACTGTCATTAGACCAGACCATTATTTCACAAGTGCTACACCACAGATAGCCACCCCTACCTTGGAGTTCAAGTGTGTTATGCAATTAAGTGGTGTCAATGAGTGTGGTGATATCATATAACTAAAACATCATAGGTAGGGTTCCCAATTCTACTATATTATCATTAGTCAAGGTTGTTGAAAAAGCAGTCTTTACATTAGAGGCAGAATCCCTTCCCTTCAATTCTATTTCTGATTGTCATTAGGCAGTGTAATTAATATCACTTCTTTAGTTCAGTGAAGTGCTCTTAATCCTTTCTACTGTTCTGTTATTATTTAGCAGGATTACTGATCTCTTAGGATTACTGTACTGTATGAACTCCTATACATTTCTCTGTGTTGTGTCATCAGGCAGGGCTGTTGAAGTCATGTGACTAGCACATCAAACTAGTGCCTTCCATTCCATCGTGCTTGTTTGTTATTCAGAGTCACTCATATTATGTGACTAGTGCAGCATCAGCAAGTTCTCCCACAAATGCTACTCTGTTCTGCAATACGGAGGGTAACTGATATCATGTGACTGCATCATTATCATCATCAACACCACCCACCCATGTCAATTGTTCTGCTTACTGGCATCACCTGATTAGTGCACTATAAGCATAACCCCCACATAACATCATTATGTTGTTGTCCTAAGAAGGATAACTGACATCACCAAATAGTGTAGAGGAGACAGTTCCTCCATTCTGCTGTGTTGTGTCACTAGTTACAGTCACTGACATGACATGACTAGTCTACTAGTTTAACCAGGGTCCATTCATTATGGTGTGCTGTGTCATCAGTTAGGGTCACTTATGTCATTTGATATCTAAGCTGTGATCTGCACCCCACTGACCTTGATTACATCATTAAGCAATGTCTGACACTAATTTGATTAGTGCATTACATAAAGACTCTGCACTATACTGCTGAACATTGCCATTAAGCAGGGTTACTGATATTACCTTCTCAATACATCACAGTCTGTGCCTATGTTATTCCACTGTGTTTAGTACTTAGGCAGAGTCAATGGCACACTGTAAGGAGGAATAGAATTATTCTGTTGATGAGGAAGTAGGACAACACAATGAAGGTATAACTGTTGCAGAAATGAGGGAGAAAAATAGTATGATAGTAAGACAAGATCCACATTCTTCAGTAGTTAACATGTTTATTTCAGAACACACCCTGCTTCTCAGACTGTGACTGCTTTTACTTCTCCCATATATGCTTGACTTTGATGCCACATTAACGACAGAGGTCTTTATAGTTCCTGCTCACAACTATGCTTCTTCCATTGGTTACTGGTTTACTGTTTAACTGGTTTCTCCCAATCACATTGTATGTGCAACCATAATAAAGATAAATGGATATTCTAAGTTTAAGGCTGCAGAAACATACCTCTTCCATTGTCCATAGCTTTACATGATTTTGCATGTGGCAATTTGTAGATATGATAATGGTGATTTTTTTGTTTCTGCTAAATATACATGTACTCTTCCAAGGAGTGACCTATAAAGGCTGCTCTTCATCAGTAACAGAGTAGTGCTACCATCATTATTTAATCAGGATAAATGGATTTTATTGATGCAGTTTGTTTACAGCAGAAATAGTTAACTCTTTGCTATTAGTAAACTCATATTAGTTGCATATTGTGGCATTAATAATTAAAGATCAGCAAGCTTTTAGATAAAGAAGTTTTGCACTTGCACTCCTAAGGTTGAAGAGTCGTAGACTTAGTATACTAAAAGAAAATATTAGGAATATGGATTACTGTTCAGGATGTCATATCCTGGCAGCAGCTAACTTAGCAAAACTTAGCAAAAAATAAAGTGCTCTTTCCAGAAGGAAAAAACAAAAAAATCAAGGGTTTAAGCAGATCTTTATTCAACGATGGATAGACATTCTAGTACGATTCCAAACTGACAACTTAGCAGCTTAAATAGTAGCATTCCAGGTGGAGGTACCAAGTCTACTTAGGTGCAGATGGTTAGGTTAGTGGAAAAATGAAGCCAGCATTTCTACAGATCTTTCTTTGGTGAGGTGTGAGTAGCCATTAAACAATCCTGAGACTTTTTGCCCTCTTCCTTATATTTAAAATGAGCAGGTTCTACAGTGAGTATGGGGGAAGAACTTTATATAACATCTTGAACCACTATTCCAGAGCATCCAGTTGTATCACACAGTTTAAACAACTTTTAGAATGTTTTGAAAATTTTATTTATTTATTTATTCATTTGCATTTGTTTACCGGGAAGGTCCAGCTGGGCCAGAAGTGCCCATTTTCAGTGGAGTCCTGGGGAGAAAAGCTCTACATATAAGACATTTCACATACAATACAGAATTTCATTAATAAAGACATTTAGTACATATTACATAAGTAATCATACTCAAATCAAAAGATATTATACAAGCAATACAGAGTATATACATGAGAACATTCCATACGAGTAGTTTTCAGCTAGCAAAATTTATATAGGACACTTCATGCAGTGGGTGCAAAGTAGATATAGGAATTAATTGGAGACTAGGTACGTAAACTTTTCACATGTTTAGGATGTGTAATAGCTGAGAGATAGGCTATATGAGTCCTGTTGCAGGAATCAAAGTCAGTGGATATTGTTGCAGATGTAAGTGGTGGTATGATATTAAGGTAGGCTGCAAGAGTACCTGAATGTCTCGCCTGGTTCAGTAGTAGGTCTATAACGGTTAGTAGGAGAAGGAAGTAGACAGGAGGGATCAATGGTAAGACAATGAGGGTTAGTAGAAGAGGGAAGTGGACAGGATGGAGAGGCAGAGTAATTAAAAAGACAGGTGGATGTGAAAGGAGGATGCCAGAGTAGTAGAATGGGGGTGAGAATAGTTGTGATGGTTGAAGTTAGGTTATATGAGATGTGGTGTTAGCACATGTGCAGAGCCAAGATGAGGAGAGGTGTTATTTCAAAGATGTCTTGAAGACGGTTACTGAGCGGGTGGATCTAAGTGTTGGGGGGAGGGAGTTCCAAAGTTTTGCGATGGTAAAGGAGTAAAGCATCTGCCCAGCTGAAAGTTTTGGTTTTTCTACATTTACAAGTAGTTGGTTGTTGGATCAGAGTGATCTGCTAGGATGGTATAAAGTTAAGTATAGAAGATAGAGCAGGGCACATGGATGGATTATGAATGAGCCTGTGAGCTGTAGTTAGTTGGATAAAGGTGAGGTAGTTGGGGAGTTCAAGCCATTTTAGGTTGCATAATGATAAACAGTGGTGGGATGAATAGGAGTTATTAGTTACAAACTTAGCAATTTTGTTGTAGCATGAGTCTAGTTTGAATTTTAGAGAGGACTGAATGTTGGTGAGGAGGGGGGCATCATATAAAAGAATGGGTAATAGAAAAGAAGAGGTAAGGAAAAGTTGTGCTGATGCACTGAGTAGATGTTTGTGTCGTTAGAGAGTGCCAAGCTTTTGATGTGTCTTTTTGACATTGGATGGGATGTGCAGATTGAATGTGAGGTTTTCATTTATGATGACACCTAGGAGTTTTGTGCTAGGTACAATGGTGGTACCATTTAGGGATTGACTGGTGAAGTTCTCTTTTTGTATGTGTGTGGACTTTTTGGGGGCAAAGATTACTAGTTTGGTTTTGTTGGGGTTCAGGTCAAGATGATTTTTTGACATCCAAATTTCAGTGGAGGTCAGGGCCCTTTGGGTGAGTTGGTGTAGTACTGAGTTGTTTGCAGTGCAGATGATAGTGGAGTCATCTGCGTACTGGATGACTGAGCCTTGAGAGAGTGTGGTGTGGACGTTATTGATAAATATGCTAAATGGAAGTGGGCCTAAAATGAAGCCTTGAGGAACACCAGTGGTGGTGTTTAGGAAAGGGGAGTAAGAGTTCTGTCATTTAATTGATTGTTGCCTGTTATTGAGGTAATTAGTGAACCAGTTTAGAGTCTGAGGTGAGGTACCTATGTTAGAGAGTTTTGTTAGAAGAATACAATGGAATATAGTATTGAAAGCTTTAGAAAGATCTAGAAATAATGAGGATATGATTTTACCAGCATCACAGGCTCAGTTGACAGTGTGTATGAAGGATATGAGGGCAATGGTGGTACTACATCCTGCCCTAAATCCATGTTGGGTGGGGGAAATGATGTGGTTGTGAGTCAGATGGTGAAGAAGTTGAGAATGAATGCATTTTTTCAGAATCTTAGAGATGGGTGATAGTATAGCAATGGGGCGGAAGTTTGTGGTGTCTATGTTGGTACCCCCCTTATATAGAGGGAGGATATAAGCTTTTTTCCAGATGATGGGCATATAGGATGCTTGGATAGATCTGTTGAGAAGTATGCTGATAGGGTAAGCCATTAAGTTGGCTGAAATTTGCAGGTATTTGGTGAGTATACTGTTAGGGGCATTTGTGCATGATTTGAGTTTTAGAAGCAACTGTTTAATAGTCAATGTGTGTATAGGTTACAGAATAAAGTTGAGAAGAGGGAGTGTACTGGTGTTAGCTGTGGAGAGGTCTGTAATGGACAAGTTAGTCTTGGGAAAGGTAGCTGTTAGATTGGCTATAGTATCTATGAAATAGAAGTTGAAGGTTGCAGCAGTTTCAATGGGTGTTTTATTTGGGTCTTGGCAAGGATTATTACTAGAACCTGGGTTTAATAAAGAGTTGAGAGAGCTCTAGAATTTCTTTGGGTTTTGCTTGTGTTGCTTTTGTAATGTAAGGTAGTATTCTTTTTTGTTTTGTAGTACTTGGTGCTTAATTTGGTTTCAGAGCTGTTTGTATTGAGTGAGGTCAAATGGGTTTTTTTTTTTTTGCCAGATTTTCCATGATTTGTCCCTGCGTTTCATAAGATCCTTAGTGGATCTTGTTAGCCAACTGGCATGGTTGGTCTTTACTCTCTCATTTGTCTAAGGGGAGCAAGGTTGTTTAGTATGCTGAGAAAGATTGAGTTGAAGAACCCAACTGCCTCATCAAGAGGAAGTGATTTTAGTGCATCCCAGTTGATGCTAAGCAACCTTTGGTTAAGGTTAGATGGACATAACTGGGATTCATCTCTGGTAGCCCTGTACTGATGTTTATTAATTGTTGTGATAAAGGCCAGTAAGTGGTCACTTATACTATTGGAGAGTGTACCAGCAGATGTGATCTTACTTGGGTCAGACACTTAAATCCAGTCTAGGATTTAGCCATTAGCATTAATTTTATTAGGCCTGGTTATGGTGTTAACTAACTGGGTGAACTTATATAGATTGATATTGCAGTTAGAGTGGTGTGGAGATATGTCTAGCCAGTTGATTTTCATGTCTCCCAGTATGATAGCCTCATTTATTATGTTAGTAGATGCCCAGGCAAGTATTTAAAAAGAATTGGGATGTTATTGCCTGGGGGAATATAAATGACTATCACACAGAGGTTTTTGCAATTATTAATTTTAAGGAAAGAAACTAGAAGTTTGGCTGTGGAGAACTGTGAGATGGGTTTTGTATATGGGACAATAGTGAAGGACATGGGGTATATTAGAGAGATGCCTCCACCTTTTTTTCAGGGTCTGTCGGCCCTAAGACAGGCAACATCTGGCGGAAGGAATTCTGTGTCCTTAATGTAGGGTTTTAGCCATGCTTCAGTTGTGGCAATAATATCAGGTTTGTTGTGGGATATCCATGCATGGAAGTCAGGTATTTTATTTCTGATGCTTTGTATGTTAATTGTAGTGAAGGTTATTGATTTATGGGAGTTGGGGGTTGCAGAGGAGAGGAGATGAAACCCGGATCGGGATGTATGTCCCTGCATAGTGATAGGTTTGTTACAGGATATGGGAGAGTAGTGTATTTTAGTTTCCATTTTACTTTGATTGGATAATTTAAAGAGAAAATATTATTGTTGTGGTGATGGTGGGGGAGGATTTTTACTCTGGTACATAATAATATGCTTGTGTTGTAAAGGCTGGCTGAAATTTGTGAGAAGGAAGTGGTATGTTCAGACTGTATGGGGAGAGAGGATAATGGGCAGTGGGAGGAAGAGGTAGAAGATTGATGTAGAGAGGTTAGATGTAGTAGGATATTGAAAGAGAGTGATAAGGTAAGTAGAGTAGTGATAGTAGAGATTGACATTGTAGCATGAGATGTTGGTGACTAAAGGAATGAGAATTCATGTGCAAAAGTGAGATGTGGTGGTGGAGAAGAGGTTGTATTGATGGGGTAAAGATGAGGTGAGTTAAGATGGGTATGTGTGGGTTTGGCTGGAGGTGTGGCTAATGATGTAATGTGAGGTGAAGTGAAGAGGTGCGGCTAGTGGTGTAATAAGAGGGGAATTGGAGGGAGATAATTGGGTGGTGGGGTAGGGGGGAGTTATAAATATAAATGTAATTGATGTGGGGTGGATGGGAATGGGGGTAGGACAGGTGAGCAGAGTGAGCCCGAGTGCAGCGAGGGTGAATGGAGCAGGTTGAAAGCAACTGCGGAGTTGCTATCTGGAAAGAAAACTATCAGTAAGGTAGGAAATCTGGAGGGGGAGCAGATGGTCTAAGTATTTAAAGATGGCACCGTAGCTCAGGGGAGGAATAAGTAAACTCTCAAGAGGAAGAGGGAGGGCATAGACAGGATTGACAGAGCTGGGAAGCTTACAATAAGATTATGTTAGGAGACCGAGAGAAGGGGGGCTAAGAGTCAGGGCTTGGAGAAACTGTGAGAAAACAGGTTTGACAAGGCTAGGAAACTTACACTAGAATTATGTTAGGAGAACAAGTAAAGGGGGGGGGAGCTATGAACCAGGACTTGGAGAAAGCTGTGAGAAGAGAAAAACTATCAACCAGCTAGCCCAGGTCAGTACCTAAATGCATCTGTTTATCTATGTGAACTTAAAAGCAGATTTAGTAGAGCATCAGGGAAGTCGAATATAAAATAAATTCAAAGCTTTGGGAAACCGTGTATAATTGTTACAATAAATGGGAGAATGAAATATAAGAATATAAAATAAATGTAATATATAAGATAAATAAAATATAAGAATATAAAATAAATGCAATGCTTTGGAAAAATGTATATATTTGTTACAATAAATGTGAGGAAAAGGGGGTCCAGTAGTGTGCACAGCAGAAGAATCAGTAGGAGTATCAACGAGATAAAATTATAATACACCTACACTGCTCACAGTTTGTTGATAAAAGTAGAACCTGCAGTTTCTTTTACTGGTTTGTACAGGGTTCTGCTCTCTGTGTTCTTGTATCCAGGCAGTTGCTTCAGGTTTTATTTTTTGTTTTGTTTTTGTTGAACCTTGGAATGTGTTTAAGGGAACTGCTCACAGTTTGTTGATAAAAGTAGGACTTGCAGTAGCTTTTATTGGTTTGTACGGGGTTCCACTCTCCGTGTTCTTGTATGCAGGCAGTTGCTTCAGGGGTTTTTTTTGTTTTATTTTTGTTGGACCTTTGAGTGTGTTTAAGGGAAAGTTGTGCACAGTACTGAGGGACGCCCGTGGGACAGAGAGAAACAGAGTGTGGTCAGCCAGAGGTTTTTTAGTAACATAAAACAGATGGCTCAGTTTATTCAATATTATATATGGAACAAGAGTTAAATCAAGCATATAATAACCCATAGAACCACTGTGTAAAAATGCAGTGGAAATATTGCATATAAAATCCATAAACAGGCAGTTACACAGACATGGGAAGTGTTGTAAAAACAGTCAATGAACTAGAATTGTCACCAATGTCCATAACAATATGGGATAGGTGGTTTTAAACATTTAGTGCATGATTAAATGTCCTTAACCTTGCAGCAAAGTTAATAGAAGGCTTTATGGTGGAGCTTTCTCAGGACCAAGATACTTTTGATTGAACAGCTGTAGTTCATTCCTGGTGTCTTGTGGGCAATGAGTTTAATATTTTCTCATGTACAGTATTTTTGTTGCCTTCCAAAGGACCTATCACTAAGATGTCCAGAATATGGAACTTGAAGCCATTATTTTTTAAAAAGTCTATGCAGTGTATTGTCACTGAATTTGTTAAGTCTTGTAAGCCTTATGTCATGCAATTTTTCTTTTAAATTTATTGATTGTCTTCCCCCTGTAAAAGTCACTGCAGGTATTGCACTGGGCTGTGTATAACACAGTCTCTGTATTGCAATCAACTCTTAAGGTGCTCCACATTATTTTTCTTAGCACAGGACATTCAGAGAGGTTCAATTTGCTGAGGTATTCGGAGAAACTACAGTTAGGAGGCCCACAACCATAGGTAACCTTGTTGGTGATATTAGGTTTGCCATTGCTTTATAGCCAGTCATTCATACTTTTGGATTTTTCAAAAACAAAGGTGGGGCCAGGCCCCAGGAGTTTTTCCACTTCCTTGTTATCTGTTATGATGCCCCAATTGTCAAAGATCACTTTCCTGATTTCTTTACAGTCTTTAGTGAAAGTCAAGACCATACTTTGTTTTCTCTTCTCCTCACTGGTATCTCTGTAGAGGCAGTTGTACTGTCTAGTGAACCTTACTAGAGGGTCTGTTAGGGCTGGATCAGTTTTCTTTTTGGGCTTTAATAATATCTAAGATTATTTTTAATATGGTGTCAGTGTATCCCTTAGCAAGGAAGTCTCTTTCTATGTTTGAGAGGTTGATGTTGAAATTATTGGTTTCTTTCAACACTCTGGCCAAGCTCATCCCCTGGGACTTTGATAACATTCCTCTTTGTGATCTGCAGATGCATGCTGTGGTTATGTAAAAGCATGTTGACCTTGCAGATTTTGTGCAGAGGTTATTGCTAAGGGTTCCCAGCTGAGGTCCTTAGAAATAGTTAAATCAATGAAGATGACTGAGGTTTTACTGTGGCAGGTAATAAATCGGAGGAATCCGGTGGTGTTGTTAATATAGTTATAAAATTCTTCCAGAGCCTTTTCAGCCCCCTCCCAGAAGATGAAAATGTCATCAATAAAAATGCAAATAATTTATTGATTCCTGGTAGACACTATTGTAAATGAAATCCTTCTCCCACTTTCCAAGTGCCACATTAGCTAGGCTGGGGGCCATGGCTGCTTCCATAGCTATTCCGAGGATCTATCTGTAGTAGCTGTGATTAAAGTAGACATAGTTGTTCCTTAGGACTAGATATAGTCATTCTCCTAGTATTTCTGTTTCATCAGGCATGGCCAATCAGTCCTTGAGGTAGGCTTCTAAGACTGCTTGCACACAATAGTCATGTGAAAAAACTGTATATAGTGCTTCCACATTGATGGTAACCAAAATACTGTTGTTACTGACAGGGCATTGTGTATTTTATGCAGAAAATTCAGTGTATCAAGTATAAGTGACCTGTTTCTCTCAACTAGAGCTTGAGCTTGCACATCTAGAAAGATGGACATGGTTTCAGTGATTGCTGGATTATATGGGGGGTCCAGCAAGGTGTTGTGGAGCTTCAGTATCCAAAAGAAATTTGGGATTTTAGGATGTGGAATGGTCTAGTGGGACTACTTTTAGGAATGGGGACATGGAGTACTGTGCTGGTATGATGTGAGTCTTATCCCCTAGCAAAAATTACTGCTGTAGCATTGTTTCACATAGTAACTTTCATTAGCTACTATGAATCTGTGCAATATCTATTTATCTCTCTCTCTCTCTCTCTCTCTCTCTCTATATATACATATATATATATATTTATATATATATATATATGTATATACATATATATATATATTTATATATGTGCGTGTATTTATCTGTTTATCTGGATATATAGATAAATAGATAGATATAGGTATACACACACACACACACACACACACACACACACACACACACACACACACACACACACACACACACACACACACACACACACACACACACACACACAAACACACACAAGTTAAGGAATTTACCATTACAAAATTTCCAATTATATTTTTATTTTTTATTTGTTTTTACCGAGTTAATATTTGTTGATCTTGTTAGCCCATCTAGACCAGTGGTGGTATTCATACTGGCTAGGAGAACTTTGGCATGACATCAGTGAACTTACCCTACTCTTCCAATCACATGGAGCAGGAGGAGGAGAAGGAAGCCATAGTTGAAACTGTGGCCCTAGATGACCATTACCTCATCCCATTTCATATCCTGTACCTTTGAACTTCTTATTTTTTTCTTTTTATTCTTCTATCCATTTAGTATCTTTGTTATGTTCCACAGGCTCTTCATAGATATTTCTCCAAAATGTATCTATTTCTTCTTTTTTGGTTGGTTTTTCAATTCCTTTTGCCTTGTTTCCCAGTTCTCTGTAGAACCTTTTGCAGTCATCAATAAATTGCTTATTTTATACTTTTCCTTTATATTTATCTGTGTATCTTCTAAGTTTTTCTGCCTGTACTGAGATTTTTAGTTTGTTATTTGCAATAGTGCAAGATAGATCCTGATCTGTTATAATACTGCGCATTGCTTTTATCATGTCTATCTTTCTAAGTATTTTTATTCATCTGTTCCCTCTTCTATACTCTTCTAACAGTGACACGTATTGTCTTAACTGCTTTATAGTTTTCTCTATTCGATATTTCCATGATGGTATTCGATTTCTCCCCTTCCTTTCCTTTATTACCCTGTGTTGTTGTGGTAGAACTTTATCTGTTATTAATTTAGCTGCACAGAAATATATCCTGTTTACTTCTGTTATATCACATGGATCTCTATGGACAGTCCTAAATACTGTGTTCATTTGTTTTATCAAACTTCTGACTTTTGGAGTTTTGTTGACCTTCTGCAGTATATTTCTTTCATTGATCTTAACATGTCTAGTTATCTCTATTAAATCAAGCAACTCGTCTCTTAGCTCATTTTCTTCTAAACTAAGGGCACATTCTTTGTTCTCCATTTCCTGTAGGCATTCTGTAGAGAGTTCTATAGCATCTTCCTGTGGCATATTCTCTTCAGTTTCATCTTGCATCATCTGTTGCTCTGCCATATGGGAAATCACTGGCCTATCACTCCTCAGCATTGACTGCATCAGAGTTGCCACAGTTTCCTGTTCCTTCCGTTGCTATCCAGCTTCACATGAATGTTTATCCTGGTTTCCTGTGGAAGGCTCCAAAATATTATCATATGGCAACTGCCCAGTTGCTTCCCATTCCACTGGTTTCTCCTTAATCTGGTTGTGAATTGCCCTGTCCTACTGTGGTGCTTTATAAATGAGGTGACTCTATCTATTCCTTTTGAATTACACTGATTAGCTGGTATTTATGGTAAAGAATAAGAGTTGGCTTGGACTTGTACTGCAAGATTTAATAGAAATATTGCATAAATTAGATATTGGACTAACTTTGAGGACAGATAAACATCAGTGATATGATGCCACTGTAAAACTGCAAAATAGGCTATATTTACTTAATGGTGAAATAATTGGAAGTTTTAATTGTGAAATCTGAGGGAAGGGATATTGCTGAAGCACAATGGAAAATTATACTGCACAACAGATAAATTATAATGGCTGGATATAGGCTTTATACCTTATCAAATTAACTATACTTGATTCAATCTCTTATTTTAAGAAAATGTATTTATATAAGAGGTGTATTTATGCTTCTGACACATTTAGAAATTTTCTTAGAATTTTTTTCCAATTATTTGAGGTTCAAAATTAAACTCTATATGAAGAGGAATTTTATATATAAAAGAAACAGATGGCCAGATTCCCAAAGATTTGTTCTCAGTATAAGTCTGCCCTGATTCCAGATGTTCTGCTCTCAGTGCGAGTGACTTACTTCATTGTAAAACCTATCTATAAACAGACTTATTATGGGGACCAGATTCCAAAACACCTGCTCTTAGCCTACTCTCAGTGTAAGTGGTCACTTACACTGAGAGCAAGACTTTTGGACTTGGGGCCAGAAGGTGGCTTAGATTTGATTAATCCAAATGTTTATTTTGCATCATCACAATTTTAAAGCATTTGCTGCCCAATACAGACCACAAAGTTGCTTATTTTTATGATTAATGCATATGAATTCTAGTACTGTGTTATATAAGAAGAAACAATCTTAGATAATGATGGAGATTTTCTTGAATATGGCAGAAAATTATGAATGGCTGGAATTTATCATTGAAGGATACAGTTCAAAGCTTGAAATATGTTATATTCAGATCAAGGGCATCTTTTTACATATATCTGGAATGAGTTTTCAAATCAGACAAACAGGCTACTGCAGATAAAAGAAATAGAATTAAGCATTTTTGGGAAAGTCATGTCATGACTTTTTTATCCAGTCTCATGTTAAATAAATTACCCATTCAATGGTCTTTAAAATGGAAACAAACACAATGAAGTGTGATTACGTTCATTTGAAGAAACTATGTCTCATCTCTTTTTAGATTGTCCTAAGACTCAAATTCAGTATACTCAATTATGGAAATGTCCAACAGTGTCACATGGAACTCTGACTGTAGACTGTGAATATTCATGGACTAATAATCTCGAGAAAAAAATGCTTGTTGATTTCTCTGGAAAGCAAGATGTGGTGAATTACTATATAACAAAGCATGGGATTTGGTGGACATAACATTTTGGTTATGGATGAATAGGAGGATACAGTAAAAATGTGATGTACATTTTTTCACAGTATAATAAAAGAAAATAAAAAGGAAAGAAATGGAAAAGTTCACAACAAACAACTAGGAAAAAATTCCGTGATGCAAAGAAAATGGACACTGCTTTACTAGGCAACGTAAGATTTCAGGGAATGATAACATTACTCATTCACAAAGCATTCAGTCTACAGAAAATGACATCATTTTTCCAACAGAGAAGGCAGAAAAAAAGAGGCAAGAGTAGGCTAAAAGGAAGAAATCTAAATTGAACTTGGAAGGGTTAAAGAACCTGTAAGAAAAAAAGAGAAATATTTAATTGACAACATGGCTACCACTGTGGAAATACAAAGACAGCTGGATGAGAATTGTATGCTCGCAAACAAAATAAGCATTGAGAACAGTGAAATTATTAAGACTAATGTTGATTGAGATCATTCTTTTGTAACAATTGAAAAAGCAAATATTACTGAATTAGAAATAGGAAGTTCTTCAGATCTGGCCAGAAATTATATACAAGTAATTGAAGATTCAGTTATAAAAGGAACTGATACTTAATTTTCAGAGAGGATAATGAACAGTGAATAGTGTTATGCTTGCCAGAAGCAAAACTACAGGATGTGAGTAGGACTTTAAAATACTTTAATGCAAGGAAGTATCAAACCATTTTTATTCATGCGGGTTCAAATGATCTCATCTCCAAGGACTCATAGACTGTTAGTTGGGAACTTACAGGTGTCTTAGATAACATAGCTTGTACAGTTGTTAGGACATATTTTTCACAAATCACATACAGAAAGAAGAGTCAGGCCAGCATGGATAAAAAAAATGAAGGGGTAACACTTATATATAGAAAATGGGCTGTTTTAAAAAGTTTAACTGTGTACAACATCCATGTCTAATTTTGAGCATACATGAATTTAAACAGTATTGAGTCCACTTATGAAAACAAAGGAAGATAATTTTTCGATCAGATGTATTGCAAGATTTTTCTAGAATGAGATATAACACAGGATTTTTGCCAGCTCAGAAATGATTTATATGTGCTTGTTGTTAATGTTAAAATAATTAATATTTTTATTGAAAACATTTATATAAGATTGTTATTGTAATTATTTGTGAAACATGGTTAAAGAACAATAACCAATTCTGTCAGGGTTTAAATGTTTTACTGTGACAGATGTAACAAAAATATAGTGGAGGTATTATGATAGGGATTAAAGATTGTTATGAGACCTGCGATTATTACATGTTTTATGATAACACTAATACTGCAGATTGTGTCTGTGACAATAAAGGCAACCATGGAACAGATTACAATTGTTGGAAAATATAAATCACCGAAGCCAAGTGCCAGTGACCAAGAGGAATTCATTCTTTTCTTACAAGAAATACAGGAAGGAACAAAATAATAGTTGCTGGGGACTTAAATTTACCAGAAACAATCTGGAATAATATTTATTCTGCAATATTAGTAAAGAAGTTATTTACAATACCTGTTCAGAAACAGCACTTGTTGTAGCTTGTAAACATACCTATCAGAGAATGAAACATACTGCATATTGTTCATAGGTTCATAGGTTGGTACTAGACTATTGGCCTTAGGGCCTATACAAGCCTAGCCATAACAATTCCCTGGCTATTTCTTCCCACAATATTTACTTCCCTGGACCTCTGTCTAGCAGGGTGACTGACGTGATCCCCGGGGTGAATTTCCTATCTCCCATCCAATCGTCAAGGTTCCTTTTGAAGAAGGCCAAAGAGGCAATTATTACCGGAATTTGAAATCTTTCGGTATTGAGGTGGGCCCTTTTGGTGGTGAGAGGCGGGTGAAGTTGGCACTGAATCAATCTGCCAGGATATTGGCAATATCCTTGGGATCAGTATATTTAATGCCATTTGGTTGTAGCTCAGAGCAGATCTGAGCATTGCCAATTAGATTCTTGACATAGCTATAGAATGCCTTGTGGATGTCTTTGGAATCTTTGGCAATTTTATTTTTGTAACTAGCTTTGGAGGATTTTATGAGGGATCTTAGCTTCTTACTGAGGCTGGTAAGGGAGTTTTTTGCATCCTGGGATTTTTCTCTTTTCTGCAACAGTTTCTTCCTTTTGTTGTAAAGTTTGTTTATGGCAGGGGACCACCAGATTGGCTTCCTTTTTTTGGACGAGACCACCTTTGTTCTATTTGGGATGGCACAATTCATGAACGAGTGGATGTGCTTGTACAGTGCCTTAGTGTAGGATTCAGCAGTCAAATTTTCAGTTCTTCTCTGCATGGGTTTCATGAAGTTTGTCACCTCTGACTTAAGTAGCATGAAGTTGGCTTTGGAGAAGTTTTTTATGGAGGTTTCCTTACTGGGGGGGGGGGGGTGTGGATGTCAAAAGTGATTAGCTTATGGTCAGACCTGACCAACGAGGGGGTAACCATAGGTGTGGAGCATTGATTTCCCATGTTGGTAATGACCATGTCTAGGATATTGGAGCCCCTGGTGGGACTATGGATTAGTTGATCCAGGGCATTGGAATTTATGAATTCTAAGAACCGTTGGGCAAAGGTGTTGGTACACGAGTAGATTTCCCAGTTAATGGCAGGGTAGTTGAAATCACCCAGTATTAGGGTGTTTGGTTGTATCTTAATATTTTTCAGTAAGTTTAGAATGGTGTAGTGAGAATCTTGGGGCATGGTATGGGATCTGTAGCAAGCTACAATTTGGATTGCAGTCTTACCTATGTTAGCTGCACCTGGAGAATTTCAGACACATTGTGTTGGGCAACTAGCCTGGTGGTGTGAATATCCTTGGTGAATATGGACACTCCTCCACCTTTTGTATTTCGGTCCTGGTCTGGTGGCCGAAAATTGTAGTAAGAGTTGTAGCCTGGTATTGCAGGGGTGCTCTCTTGAGCCTTGAACCAGGTCTCAGTTACTGCACAGATATTGATGTTCTCCATTTTTAGGAGTGCCTCGAGAGAGTGCATTTTGAGGTTTAGACTTCTAGCATTGAGTAGCATTATCTTCAGATTTTGCATGCTTGTACCTGTTACGGTGATGGTTTTGTCCTTTGAACTTTGCCTAAAAAAGCCACTCTAGGGGTGGCAAGAGCCTTAGCCAGTAACCTGAATCCCAGGGGCAACAGGTGCAGACCATGTCTGGCAAAGCATCGTGGTCTGTCAATCATGTCGTCCCAGGCAGACAGATACTGGATCCCCTTTGAATGACACCAGAAGCTTAGCCAATTGTTGAAGTCAATCATTTTTCCTTATACTGTGGTATCATTCTGGACAAAGGCAGGATGTTACTCAGGGCTAGGGTCATACCTGCCTGGGCCACATGATCCAAGAGCTCTTCCATGTCTCTTTTCATGTAGTCCAGGGAGGTACGTCTCAAGTCATTCACTCCAACATGAACAATGACAGAGTCATATTTGTACTTGTGGAGTGACTTGAGTGCATATGTTATGTGGCAGATCCTGGCACTCGATAGGCAGCTGACTGTAATTTTCTCCTTGTTCAGCCTGGTGAGTGGGACATCAGTGTGCCTGACTACAGAGTCACCTATGACTAAAGTGTTGGGTATGTTGTCTTGCCTTAGGGGCTGTTGTTGGGTGGCACACTGGTGTTGTGAGCTATGTGACACTTTGGTTGTGATTGGTGTTTGTTTGCATTTCAGCTTCAGAGGTCCTTGCTGCTTGGGCAGGTTACTGTTAAGGGCCTTCACATATGAGGGTTTAGTGTTGCTATGTGAGGGTGTTGGTGGTGTGGGTTTAGAAGGGCTATATGTTGCTTTAGGTGTAGTGCGGGTGTTAACCTTCTCCTCTTGACTGTCTAGCACAATCTTGAGTGGAGAGAGCTGTACTTCCAGTTTGGCTATGTAAGTGCATCTCTCGCAGGTTGTCATGTTGGGTGGTAGGAGGAGAGGGTTGTCTGTGCACATGAGGCAATTGCTGCATTGCCACAATATACCCAGATTCACTAGATGGACAGGAGAAATCACCGGAAGCTGACCCTTGGACATGCCTGGTTTGGTGCTTTTGTTTTTTGTAAAGTCAAGAGCTGTTTTCTCTTACCTTAGCAAGGTACTTTGCAATTATAGGCTGTTTACTGCCTACAATTAATTTATCCTTATTAACAAGGAAAGTTAAGCGTTTGTATCAGTTTAAGGCTTCCTAGTGCTTTCCAGCAGGTTTTAGACCAATTGCTAGTCACAGGGATACTTAAAGGTAAGATGAAAAAAATGGTTTATCCTAAACACTGCAGTGTGCACTAGAGGAGTTAGATGTGAAAGTAGGTAACTTAAGTTTTACATGTCTAAAAAGTTAAGTTTTAGTGGAGAGTCACTATTTTTAAAACAGCAAGATAGATTGAAAGGGGGTGGTCACTTTTGTATTCTGGTACTATGGAATACAGTAGGATGGCCAAAAAATGTAAATAGTCGAAATGGGGTGATTACACAAAACAATAATTTTGCACTTACTCACACAATGACTGTTATTTCATGTCAGGTTTTACCACCTTTGATGCACAATGATCATGGTGTTATAAAGGTTAAACTTCTGATAGATACATTTTGCCAAACAAGAATATAAACCAATTACCAAAAGATTAATAACAGACTATATGGAAGTGAAACAGTCACTATATATATATATATATATATATATATATATATATATATATATATATATATATATATCAAACTGGAGTGATGCATTCAGTGGAAAGACTGCAGAGGTGTATGGCAAGCTTTGAAAGGGAAATTAGTTTGAAGGCAAAATTATTAAAAAATAATAAATAAAAAAATATTTAATATCAGGATCTAGGCACAAGGTCAGGAAGATATATTTCCAAAAGAATGAGATAATTCCAGTATGTGAAGATTCCTCAAGACAGGTTGCATGAACTTGTTAAACCCATCTTTAAGTGAAAGGGGAATAGGACAAACCCAGAGTCATATAGACTCATCATTTTACTTTCTTGTTCTAGAAAAATAGTGAAGAAGGTTATTTTGTAAACGTTATTGTCAGAATTAGAAAGATTAGGACTTGAAACCATATATCAACATGCATATGTTGAAAATAGAGCTATAATTACCTGTAACTTGATGTTCTATAGTAGTAGTAATAATAATAATAATATAGTAACCACTATAAATGGAAAAATGAGCCATACTGTAATTTATATAGACTTAACAGCAGCCTTTCATAGGGTCAATAAGTTATACAAACTAGGAATTATTTTCATCTTTCATGCAGTTATTAGACACTAACTTCTCAGTTCTCAGTTCTTTGGAGTAGGCTGCACTTTCATGTACTTTTCTAATATCTTTCTGTTATAAAACCAAAACAAAACACTAACTTCTTTTCATAGTAAGCATTGTGTTTCTTCAAACTATGTTAACATTACAGTGACAGACACTTTATTTGCCAGTATGTCCTGTCTATCTGCACTACATAAATTATTATTTCTCTGTTGTAATCTGTTATCCGATTGTGTATTCTGAAAAATGGTTTGCTGCGATCTTAAAAGTTCTAGGCAGTCAGATAGTGAGCTCTAATCTGCAGTCTGTGTGTGAAATGTATGTGTAATGAAGGTCATGACTCACATAGCTTAGGAACCTTTTATGTCATGGAGAGGGCAGCTCTCCGCTTGCAGCCCATGGTGTAACTACTCCGTGACTGTAGACTAAGAATAAGGCCCACAGACCAAAAGATTCGGAAATAAATACATCTCAAAATATATAAAAGAGTACTGCAGAGTCCAGTCACCCAGAACCTCATCACAACTACATACTCTTATATTCTAATGCTAAGGTCATAAAACCTTAGGAAAAGGAAATGTTCATTTTTAAAGGAAAAGCAAGGTAAGAATGTGAGGGTAGATGGTGAGAGGTACGTCACCCCAATGGGGGTAAAAGGGTTTGTCCTTCCCCTCTGTGAAAGTCTTATAAATCTGGAGTTTAATTAAGTTGAAGGATTTATTTCACTTAATGCTCAAAAGTATACCTAATTCCTTAGGAAAAATCAAATTTTTATCAAACTGTAAATATATGCACAGTGTTAGTTATCTCACATTACATTAAAATCCTTGCTTACATACCACATTTATTTCAATTACTGATACCATTTATCTACAAGGACTCAGAGACACTTTAAAGAAGTACATAATTTGCCAGTTTCATTGTTATTGCTGATTTTAAAGCCAGGGAATATTTATTTTAAATCTTGTTAATTTCAAATGCCTAAATGACTTGTAAAAATTAAGTGCAGTTACAGATATTTATGTTTTCCTTAATTACATTGATATTCTAGTTATAGGTCACAAATGATCAATGGTCATTAAATCTATACATACTTGCTGGTCTTATTACACACAAAAGAAGTGAATAAAAGGAGTGACTTGTATCAAGATATTTAGCAGCAAAACATTATAAATTACTTTATCTTAAATATTTGATTTACTTTCTATTAGTATTTGATTACTCACAATTGGTCTTGTATATCTCAGTTAACTCTCCTTCCAAATTATGCATGCAGATCTTTTTTTTCACTCTAGATCCCCTGCCCAGTGCCTGTTGCTTCTGTCCCACTGATTCCTAGGAGAAATATGTAGTTCTTTCTAGCAAGAAAACAAAGACTTTTTATGTATACCTAACTCCACATTTGCAAATCAGACCATATAATGCAGTGCACCTTAGTAATGAATTTATGGACACCATGTTAATTGAGGATACCTATGCTGTCTTGTATGTGCTATATTTACCTCGAGTTTCTTAATAGGAGGCTTGCCTCCTACCTGTAGACAAAGATAATCCACTAATGGAGATCTGTTTATTGATCTATTCAGGCATGGCTGAGTATAAGTTAAATGCTCACTCCCAGGTCCTTGGTGGAGCCACTGCACACAGTGCCACTAGTCGAGGCCAAATTCTGACCAGTGCACTCAGAGCTAAAAGCTGTGTACCACCAGTGATGCCTGATGCCGTGGTTAGTAATTGGTGTTATTAATGCCATAGCACACTTAAATGGAATGCACTTAGTACACATTACCCTATAGAATACAATGACAGCTCAATAACATTCAAAAATGTGCACACTGATTGGTCAAACCAACTAGCATGCCCATTGTAAATAGAGCATATAACAATAGAAAGAAGTCTGGTCACTCAGACTTTCTTCTATTAATATATGCTATGGATTTTCAGTTTTCTTGAGCTAAGAAGTCAAGATGTATGTACCGAGGACAGGGAAAATAAAAGGAAAATCAGGTACATTATGCAAAACTAAAGAAACGTACCTGATTTTTCTTGTATTTCTGCCCTGTCTCGCTCGTACCTCTGAACTGTCCAAATTTCAAACTTTATTTTGCAAAAAAAAAATAAAAAAAAAGAAGAAGCAATGGAAATCCTCCTTTCTCTGTTGCTCCTTTTCCAAAGCACTGATCTACTGCAAAAGTATGGGAATGAAGTGCCATATGCATGCGCAGTATATCAATAAAGCAGCAGCAAAGAAAGGAGGGAGAACACCACAGCGTTGTTATGCAAAGACATCATTTAAGAAAAGTAAGCAATTTCTTTCCTAAATAATTTCATTGTCTAATAGCAGTAACCATACCAGGTCCTGGGTGTGATATACTTCGCCCTCATGATTAAACCACAGCAATTGCGGGTAAATCTTCAATATACCACACCCACTCATCGGTTATTGCTGTGCTAATACATTACAGACGAGCAGCTCTACTTCCTGTCACATATGTATATTCTGAGTGCAGTGCAATGGATAATTGTACTGCACATAACTTCTACAAGCTTCCTAACATGCCCTTCCTAATAAATGCCCATGATACATGGAGACAGAACTGGGGTGGACTGCACGGCTAAGCTTATAAAGACCCTGGTGGTCATTACCCTAGCACATACCTATGAACCTATAAATATGCTAAATTCAGATATGAATTCTATATAAACTTATACTTCCAGACTGTTTTTATATGGCATAATTTAAGGTAGTAGCAGAAATATCCTGGGATTCAGTAAGGCATACCATGATGCAGATGCCTTAACCCCAAATGTTTCTGAATTGCTTATAAAACTTTTCTGTTTCAGGGTCCATTCTCTAGCTACTGTTGTTTCTTGGTGGTGGCCATAGCATGGACAGCAGTTTCACTAGGGAAGTCATATGCTAATACAGTGGTCCAGCAAAATAGCTAATGATAATTAGCCATGTGGTCTTCTCCACAAATGGAAGCAGCTCCAAACCAACTCAGCTCTGCCAAGTTATGTTTTATTTTCTTTAGGAGGAAAATGTGAACAACATCTTTTGATGTTATTCATCCCTGCAGTTCTATCAGAGTACCTATGATAGTGGTAAATAGAGCAGAGCCTTGGGAGGGGGTTGTATATGCTTGTGTGTATTGGGGCATGCATTCAGGTGTGGAGGTGACTGTTTCCACGAGTGTGAACAAGTGTGTAAAGGCTTGATTGACAGTTTTTTTGGGTGTGTGTGTCTGTGTGTGTGTGTGTGTGTGTGTGTGTGTGTGTGTGTGTGTGTGTGTGTGTGTGTGTGTGTGTGTGTGTGTGCATGTCAAGGAGTGCCTATGGTACTGTCATGTGTGGTTTGATAGGGAGAATACTTGTGCATTACATCTAACAGTTCATTATTTGATTCACGGAAATGGCAATGGGCCATTAATGAGGCTTTTCTTTGCGCGGCTTCGACATATCTGTGAATCAGAGACTCCTACTATCATGCTAACAGACCTGGACTAGCCAATTACCGTGTACAGAAAGAATCTTTCTAAATCCTAGGAAATTTAATTGTTCAACACATTTTATATGAAATATTAAAAATAGCTGTTTTCAATGCATTGCAATCATTATTAGCCTTCTGATTATAAATATTTGTGACTTTTTGTTTAGTAGTACTAAGCTCTGTTGTGGGAAGTTAGTTAAGCTTTATTTTTTTGTCAAAAATGTATTATTTGCATATTTACATACAAAAAGAATTTATATACAGAATTGAAAATGATCATTTGTGACTGTATAAAGGAATATAATAACAGATACAGGGTGGGAATGAGCAAGCTACAGTGACAGACCCTAAAACCCACAGTTAGATGAAATACAATAAAGGAGTTCCTGACTGAATCCAAACAAACTTGCTTTAAAAAGAATTGCTGGGATTCTGAAAGGCTTGCTACAATACAGAAGCCTTAACCCTGAAGGTTTTGTCAACATAGTAAGCTTTTCTGATTCACAAACTGCTTGCTCATATATTTTTTACTTGCCAGTGGGCACAGCATGAATACTGGTCTTGCTGGGGAAGCCACTTGTTAATGCAGCAGTCCAGGAGAATGGCGAATGCTAATTAGCCATGTGTTCTCCCCATAAAATAGCCTCAACTTCAGACTAACTCCGAGTTTTTTTTTCTCCAGGAGGAAAAAGGGAATGCCATCTTTTGACATTACAAATTCACTCCTAAGGGAATTCTAGCAGTGCAGGTAAGTGTAACTGAACCGTGTGTGTGTGTGTGTGTGTGTGTGTGTGTGTGTGTGTGTGTGTGTGTGTGTGTGTGTGTGTGTGTAAGAGTCTGTGCGTGTCTGCAGGAGGATGGATGCAGCTGAACAAATGTGTGTGTGTGCATGCCTTTCTGTCTGTCTGCCTGGTCACACTGCAGGAGGTAGGTAGGGAATGCCAAGTCTGTGTGTGTGTGTGTGTGTGTGTGTGTGTGTGTGTGTGTGTGTGTGTGTGTGTGTGTGTGTGTGTGTGTGTGTGTGTGTGTGTATACAGGTGTGTAGGTAAGTATTTCAGTAAGTGCAAGTAAGTGTTTGGGTGCTTGTCCACTGATGCTTGGTTGTGTGTATGTGTGGGAATGTCTAGCAGGGTGTGTGTTTGTGTGTGTGTGTGTGTGTGTGTGTGTGTGTGTGTGTGTGTGTGTGTGTGTGTGTGTGTGTGTGTGTGTGGCCAATCCATATTGGCCAATTAACACAGGTTGAGAGAAACATTCTAAATCCTAAGTATTGTCTCGTTTAAAATAAGTAAATGGCTCCAAGAGTTAAGTTACTCAGGTGTTCTGACTGCAAGTTACAGACACTAAGACTATGTAACACAGTGATCTAGCTGTGCTGAAGTAGTTTGGTAGAGCAATAACTAAAAATAGAAACATCTGTCTTTTACTGTCACTAGTTTTACTTTTTTACTTTATTATTATTGCTATTATTAATTAAGTATAACCACATTTTTAAACTGTACAAAAATTAAAACTATTGATTTCTTATTGCAGATTCTTATAACTTTACAAAGCATCCATTCAGCAAAGATATGGAATAATACCTTTTTATATCCACAAGGAATAGCTGACCTACTTTAATGAGACCACTCCACAGCGTATTAGACAAGCTACATTATGCTAGTTAACGCCAGCTCTTATTTGCGTTATTTTCCTAACAAAACCTACATAATACAAACGAATGCCACCTGAAATCACATTGGAACAAATCTTAGAATCCACCAACGGCTAAAAATAATAACTCCGTGAGACCAATAAATATACCTGCATTCTCATCAGCGCCATGGCTGAATCATGCCAATTAGGAAATAGTTGAATCATAGCACTTCAGTTCTGAGTAACATGCTTATCTGTGACTTTCATTAGGGTAGGAGCTTGAACTGCTTATAAACAGAAAACAGAATATAAATACATTGTTTGTATCCACTCCACCTCTGATGTGGGGTGTTTGCACCCACAACCACCATACTAAAGAGTCTAAATCAGAATAAAGAGGACACGAGTTTGAAGAAAAAAACAAACATTCCTTTCATCTCTAAAGCAGTGTGACATTTGAGCTAGTATATATTGTACAGAGTACAAAAGGTACACAGCCTCCCACAACATGGATACAAACAAGCTAGCGCACTTCAACAATAGCTGGGCAGTTTATTTTTATATATTTTCTAGTATTTTTCTACTTTCAACTTTTCATTGTCATAGCATCAACAAAATGAGGGTTGAAGTAAGTGTACAGTCCATACTTTGCTTTACATATATTTGCAGACCTATGGGAACCTTGCATATGATTTTTAATAATGTCTGCAAACAATAGTCATATCTCTCAGACATTAGCAGATGGATGCCAAGTATCAATGCCACTGATTTCAATTTCATGTTGGGTCTTAGATGATGCCATGCAGTAACATGTACCTCATACAATTTTCTTGATATTCATGCAGATGTACCAAATTTGCTAATATTCATACCTCTGCTAAAATTGGGCAGTTTCGTATATTCAGTTGGTGATTTTAGAAAAAAAAAAGAGAAACTGTAGGCATTAGTGGCAAAATCATCAATCAGGGGTAAGGTAACTTCAAAATGCAGAACCATAGCTATGGTGGGATGAAGAAGCTGGCTACTTTGGGCACAAGCTGTCAGGGTGGTGTAAATGTACAGCTATCAATGCCATGGTGGAGTACCAGCATTTCATTCATGAAGGTAGGAGTCTGAACTGGTCATAAACAGAAAGTAGAATGCAATTCAGTACTAAAGTGATGCTGTTATTCATTAATTTAAACCGTTTAAAGACTTACATGGAAGTGCAGGTGTTTAAATTGCACATCTGAAGTGCAAGACACAAGAAAAGTTTTTTTATGTTCTTTGACTTTGAAGTGGAGCTTTTGCTGTTTTTGCTTGAGTTTGAGGGGATGGCAGTCTGGGCATTTGCTGAGGGATACCAGTTACAGACTGGGACTGGAGTTCTTACCAGTTGGAGACAGAGTTGGTGACCGTGAAAATGGTAAAGATGGCTCCAACCATTGTCGTCGAAGCTCTGTGCCTCGCACTGTGTTTGTTTTTTCTTTTTGGCTCTGTGTTTATATTAAACATGTTGTACATGAGCTTATGTTACATTTGGTTTCTGTGTTTGGGTTTGAATATGTTGTAAAATGAGCTTGGAGAAACGTAATTTCATTCAGCTTTGCACTTGCTGTATGGTCTGAATGAAAATAAAGTTTTACTTGCCTTGACTTGACTTAACCTAGCTACTTCTTTGTCAAAGTGTAAGATCAATGCAAGAAGCAATAATGTACAGCACATAACCATTTCACCTGTGTGACATTACACAAACTATCAATAATGTGCAATGCATAACCATCTATCAGTAATGTACAGCACATAGCTATCTTACCTGTGTGACATCAGACCAAGTGTCAGTAATGTACAGCACGTAACTATTTCACCTGTGTGACATTACGCAAACTATCAGTAATGTACAATGCATAACCATCTAACTATCAGTAATGTACAGCACATAGCTATCTTACCTGTGTGACATCAGACCAAGTGTCAGTAATGTACAGCACATAACCATATTACCTGTGTGACATGAGACCACATAGCAGTAATATACAGCACAATGCAATCTCACCTGTGTGACATTAGACTAACTATCAGTAATGTACAATGCATAACCATCTCACCCATGTAACATCCAACCAAATATCAGTAATGTACAGCACATAGCTATCTTACCTGTGTGACATCAGACCAAGTGTCAGTAATGTACAGCACATAACCATTTCACCTGTGTGACATTACACAAACTATCAGTAATGTACAATGCATAACCATCTCTCCCGTGTGACATCCAACTATCAGTAATGTACAGCACATAGCTATCTTACCTGTGTGACATCAGACCAAGTGTCAGTAATGTACAGCACATAACCATCTTACCTGTGTGACATGAGACCATGTAGCAGTAATATACAGCACAATGCAATCTCACCTGTGTGACATTAGACTATCAGTAATATACAATGCATAACCATCTCACCCATGTAACATCCAACGAAATATCAGTAATGTACAGCACATAGCCATCTCACCTGTGTGACATTCGAACAACTATCAGTAATGTACAGCACATAGCCATCTTACCTGTGTCGCTTTAGACGAAGTATCAGTAATATACAGCACATAGGCATCTCACCTGTGTGACATTAGACAAAGTAGTAGCAATGTCCAACTGCATGGAGTCAGCCATACCCAACAGAACTAAAACTTGCTCCTCAAGGAAACACAAACCTGTCTGCTGGGTATCCTCTATCAACAGGCTTTACAACAAAAGGAAGAAACTGTTGTCCAAGGGTAAAAAGGAACAAATTCCAAATTGTAAAAACTCCCTCCTTAGCTTCAACAGGCACATTAGATCACTAGTGAAAACCTCCAAAGCCAATTATGAATTGAAACTAGCCTCCGAAACAAAGGGAAGCCACAAAGCCTTCTTCAGTTATGTCAGGAACCTGCAGGGCAAAGCCCAGGTTTGTTCCGAATTTGTACTTGCTGAGGGGTACCAGTTACAGACTGGGACTGGAGTTCTTGCCAGAACTGCAAGAACTACCTGCCTGCCCTATAAGGACAACTCTCAAAACAAAAGAAAGCCATCTCATCTGCAAGGAAGTTACAACCCTACATTCAAAATCCTTCCATCTATAGAAACAGTGAAAGTATGTTTCTCCTCTCATATAAGCTCTGAAGCTGAATTGTATATTTTTAAAAGAATACAAAGAAGTATCTGTAGTCCAGTTTGCTGTGTGAAACCTCCCTCCTGAGCCAGTAACCCAGCAGCCATACCCCCCTCTTACCCCATAATAAGCTTCTCTGCTTTGACATTGTTTACTCCAGCTGTGTCCTACTTCTTCTCCTTTATTTTAGTGCTGCCTGTAGTTTTAACCTTTGACCACTATGTGGCTCTCTACACTAGGCTCTGTAATTTCTCCTAACTCTCACCTCACTTGTATTTACTTACAGTCCACCCTGCACCTTCTTCAGTGTATCTGACTCTACTCTATCTTGTCCCTCTCCTTCCTTCTGTAGTCCTTAGCCCAGCCCTATATACCCTGCCGCTGTTTATCTTAAACTTGTGCTATTTCTTACCTGGAACTTCTAACTGCTCCACTATAATCTGCTGGTCACAGATTGACTCTGTGACCTCTTCCTTCACTTGCTCTATAGTTGTTATCTTTGCTTTCTCCTTTAACCCATACTTCCTTTCCTTTCTCTCTTGATCATACTCCTGATCTTACCTTCCCCCTACCTGCTCCGTCCACTTTTGTCATATTAACTCTAATCTGTTCCCCTCCCACTTACCACAGTCACTCTTGCAATCTCCTATAGACATCCTCTCTTACTAGTACATCTGCTTGGGGTTTTGCCCCGCCCTAGCCTCCCAGGACCTATCTGCCCCATCCCCTCCCACTTTACTTCATATCATTCCCAAAATGCTTAAAGTGGGCAGTCTTGCGTGGCGCCATCTTTTTTATCCTAACCTTTCTCCTGGCTGCTGTGTATCCCTGGCCCTAGCAGGTCTGCTTCTTTCAATGTAAGTGTTTTTTTTTCCTGAAGGTGTTAGGATTGTTTTATCTGTATACATTAACTGGTGCAGTCCTCAATGTTAGTGTTTTTCTGAGGGTTCTCTGATTACTTATCTATTTATTATCTGCTACAGTGCTAGGTTAATGGATGTTTAAACTGTACTTTTCTGTATAGTACTGCATTGGCTGAGCCCTGCCAGTTGTGTGTGATATTTTTATGATTAAAGTAGCCACAGTGTAATTAGTTTCATTTGAGTACGGAAGCGCTACTATTTTATGTCTAAAGAAGTATATCGCAACTATTTGCGCTCCTTTAGTTACGTAAGCGCTTCTCATCAAAACACTAGTCAGAGCTTCCTGTAATTCCCAGCTCCCTTGTAATTGCGTTGGAACTTGAGATTGTTCAGCATGACCACTTTATACCAATATGGTAGGACTTCAATCAGCAGCAGGTCTACAGGACTAAGCTTGCTGTTTTTTGAATTCATCTGCCTGCATCTTTTTTGCACCTTTAAACTACATTAGTTGGAAACTCTCTAAAACATATTAGCGGGTCCAGCTGCATACTGGCATTCCCCATGTGGCTTTAAAGTACGCCACTCACCTAGTCTCAACAATGTAGAGTTGCCAGGAGCGATATCCAGCTGATTCTAAACTGCCCACTTTCTCCGGTGCATGGATATACCTCGCCTTATTTCATTTTGTGCTCCATTTCATGATTCATTACCACATTTTACTAAGATTGCAGTGTCGCTACCTTGCCGTGCCCCTCTACATGAGCCTCGCTCTATATGTGCATCTCCACTTGTAGTGATGACTATTATAGCTGTATAACACTGGTATATTACTTGTATTCTTAACTGTTTATACCTCCTGTATTCCTATCCACTCATAGTAGAGGCTACAATTGTTGCTTAACACTGGCTAACTATGGGTGCATTTTTAACTGGCTGAAGTCTCGCTCGCTGAGACCATTGTAGCATATGTAGCGCTAGCCTCTTTCTAGATTTCCCCTCTATTTTGGATAAACACCCACTTTACTTTATGTTCATCCCATATACTAAAGGGATGAATTTGCTTCCTGACATTACCTGTTCTACAATATAATGTTGTCTACAATATTTAATTTTGGATTGTGTGTACTGCCTGTTTTTTTGCTTCATTTTTAATCAGCCTAATTCCTTAGTGGAAATAATTATAATATTGATTTGCTGAGCTACTCTATACTCTAGAAACTGTATTTATCTGATTGCTTTCTGGATACCAAATTTTGTGTACCTACTTGCTAACTACTAGGTCCCTGAGTCTATTAATTTCTGTTCTGAGATGACCTAGTGAAATAGTGCTGCTTTATGATGTTACTCACTGCATTCAACTATTACAGTATTAGTAAGTGATTAATACTGGGTCTTGTTACTCAATGTTTTTAGCTATTACAACAATAGTAAGTGTTTAATACTGGGTCTTGTATATCACCTAGGTTAGATATGACTAGACATTATTATGAGCCTGTTGGCATCAAGACTTAGAGTAGTATTCCTAAGCTTTGTGTTGCTTTTCTTAGTAAGAGTTAATGTGTAAAATTAATTTTATTAATATATTTGTCTAACTTCCTAAACTATCTTTGTCTAATTGCTGCATGCATAGCTGTCTTGTTTACTTAATTTGTTTTTTTTCTCCTCTCTAAACCTACCCAGCTTTCAACCTCTTAACCTGCTGTTGACTAGTGAATCTACCTGCCTGCCCTATAAGGACTACTCTCAAAACAAAAGAAAGCCATCTCATCTGCAAGGAAGTTGCAATCCTACATTAAAAACCCTTCCATCTATAGAAACAGTGAAAGTATGCTTCTCCTCTCATACAAGTTCTGAAGCTGAATTGTATATTTTTAAAAGAATACAAAGAAGTATCTGTAGTCCAGTTTGCTGTGTGAAACCTCCCTCCTGAGCCAGTTACCCAGAAGCCATACCCCCTCCTACCCCATAATAAGCTTCTCTGCTTTAACATTGTTTACTCCAGCTGTGTCCTACTTCTTCTCCTTTATTTTAGTGCTGCCTGTAGTTTTAAACTTTGACCACTAGGTGGCTCTCTACACTAGGCTCTGTAATTTCTCCTAACTCTCACCTCACTTGTATTTACTTACAGTCCACCGTGTACCTTCTTCAGTGCATCTGACTCTACTTTATCTTGTCCCTCCCCTTCCTTCTGTAGTCCTTATCCCAGCCCTATATACCTTGCCACTGTTTATCTTAAACTTGTGCTATCTCTTACCTGGAACTTCTAACTGCTCCACTGTAATCTGCTGGTCATAGATTGACTCTGAGACCTCTTCCTTCACTTGCTCTAACCCGCTCTGTTCGCCCTGCAGGCTCACTCCGCTCCCCTACCCTACCCCCAAATTCCACCCATCCCCAGTACATCTTTACTTATACCTCCTTGGCCACACCCCCATTCTATTTCAACCTATAGACTACCCTATCTTGATACATACTTAACAATTAACTCCTAATTACTGAGTACCTCCCTTTATCTAATCGTCTCTATACAACCTCATCCATTACCTTTCCTTACTACTCTAATTTTCATCCCACTGCCTCAGCTTTCCTTTCACCTGAACATGCTTATCACTGCCATACCTAAACTCTTTTACTTGTTCCTCTTTCTTATAATTCTTCCCTCTCTACATATATCGCATGTCCTCACCAGTTATGAATAACTAAACCATACTAGTTTTCAACATCCCTTAAAACAAACAACTCCTCTCTCCCTTTCATCTCCACCAATTCATTGTAACACAACATCTTCATCATCCTACCTTCTACCTCAGTTTCATAGATTAACCCACATTAGGTACCTCCAACTGAGAAAACCATACTGTAATTTTTCCAAAATCTTAAAACACTCACATACACCACAGCAACTCCTACTTCTACATGGTGACATTCATCCTAATCCAGGCCCAAAAAACACCATCCCAGATTCCCAACCTTTCCACACCACCTCTGAAACACCAATTAGTGGCCCCAACTCTCTTCTCATAGCTCACTTCAACATACGTAGCTTAAACAATAAAATTACACAGCTACATGCACTATTAGGTTTATATTCTTTTGACATCCTATGTCTAACAGAAACTTGGCTCAAGCCAGTAACTAGCAACGATGATATAATACCATCTGGATATCATATCCTGAGATGAGATAATCTAAACAAAAAAGGTGGTGGGGTAGCAATATTGTATAAATCTGAATTACAAATTACAACATTAGATACTCAACCTCCCACTCCTAACAATGCTGAAATCTTAATCACTAAGCTCCAGATTAAAACAAATAAATCCCTATACATTATCTGTGCCTATATCCCTCCAGGTAATAACATTAATACTCTTGAAAATTCACTTAGCTGCTTGTCCACATCCTTCCCACAAGAAACCATACTTCTTGGAGATTTTAATATCGATTGGTATTGCTGTACTTCAGCCAAACCTACTACTCACATAAACCTTTATGACTTCTATCAAACTATCACCTCTCCTACCAGAACCCACAAACCTAGCAATAAAAAAGTACCTTAGACTGGATATTAGTTAATAGTAATCCTCTCCTATATAAAACAGGTACATTGCCTGATGATATTAGTGACCACTCTCTTACCTTTATAACTAGACAAAAGACCACTATTCCCAACCAAACTACCTTTAGAACTACCCGGAACAAGAAAAATCTAAACGCAGACAGCTACCTAGCTGAGCTCAAAGCTTGCATCTGGTCACCCCTAAAACACCTTCCTCTTGAAGAAGCGGTGACATACTTTAATTCCAAATTCCTACTAATTCTTGACCGCCATACCCCTTCTCGTACAGTCAGAACTAGGAACAAACCTGCTCCTTGGCTTTCCAAAGAGACCAGGCACAAAATGCTACAGCGAAATAAGATTTGGTCCAAATGGAGATAGACAAAAGACTGTACGGACCATCAAAACTTTAGACAGCTTAGAAACACTACTAAAAAACTAATTATTCTTGACAAAAAAAAAAACTATTACCATAAACTCCAACAAACCCAACCATATAATCCACAAAAATTTTGGTCAGGCATTAACAGGCTACTTCATCCAGGTCACTCCAAAACTCCTACCCCATCTAACTTGACTCAGAACACTCCTATCCAAATCGCAGATACATTTAACAAAATTTTCTCGGAATCAGTCAAATCCCTAGCAAATACCTTATCTCTAGCTAGCACCACTACACCACCCTCAATAGCTAATAATCCTCCTGAATTTACTCTACAACCAGTTCCAACATCACTCATCCATATGCTTCTTCAAAAACTTAAACCTTGTACTCCATCAACTGACTTCCTCCTAGCTGAATATCTGCAAATGGCAGTTGGTGTACTAGCCTACTCAGTTTCCATCTTAATAAACAGAACTATTACAGAATGTACCATCCCTTCTCTCTGGAAAGTCTCACATATAATTCCGTTGCATAAGGGTGGTAACTCAACTGAACTCGCTAACTTTTGACCTATTGCCATACTCTCTCCTTTAGCAAAAATCATGGAGAAATGTATCCACTGGCAGCTACTTGAGCTTCTCCTACAAAACAAGCTACTGGCTGACTGCCAGCATGGCTTTACACCATTCCACAGCACAACTGCTCTCTTATCCTTCTCTGACTGTATTAATAGAAATCATAATAACAACTTGCTTTCTTCTGCTCTCTTTATAGACCTCTCTAAAGCCTTTGACATGGTTAATCATCAATTAATGTTAGATACACTACAATCACTTTCCTTAGATACTCAGGCACTCAAATGGTTTAAGTCCTATTTAGGTAACAGACAACAGGCAGTCCTTTGGGACAATAAATTATCTCCACAGCTCCTAGTCACTCTGGGTGTCCCACAAGGCTCCATTCTGGGACCTCTCCTCTTTTCTGTTTTCATTAATGATGTGAAAACTACCCTCCCTCAAACCACCTGCATACAATATGCTGATGACTCAAAATTAATCTGTGCCGCAGCCTCTTCAGATGATCTCCAGTCCAGTACCCAAAGAATACTTACCTTAGTTGAAAACTGGTTCCATCAATGCTGTCTCCTCCTTAACCCAAAAAAAACTAAACTATTGCTGTTCACTCCCACACAGAAGTCTACCCATATTAATTTCACAATTACATCAAATAATAGCACTGTAATAGCACCCGACACAACCACCAAACTCTTAGGTGTAACAATTGATCATAATCTTAACTATGACACTCACATCAACTTAACCATCAAAGCAGTTAATAGAAAACTTGGTTTCCTCTACAGGCTTAAACCCTTTCTTGCACCCTCTGCCAGGACTACTATTGCTCAAACCCATCTAATCTCCACTTTACTCTATGCCTCCCCCATTTATACCAACATATCTAAAACTAATCTAAACAAAATGGCAACCTCATCAGATTTGCCACTGGCTCCCCTTTTAGAACCCACCACTGCCAAAATCTGAAACAGCTAGGATGGCTAGAATTTCACAACCAGGTTCTTCTTCAGCAACTTACTATCACTCTCAAGGTCCTGTACCATCCCACTAATACTCCTGTACTCTGTAATCTTATTAGTCCTTATATAAATTTCAAAACTCTACGCTCAGCAAATAAGTTACTAGTAGCCACCATTAAATCCAATAACAAATCTGGTGACTGCCTGTTTACTAACTTTGTTGGAAACACTTGGAACAGACTTCCAAATGATCTAAATTCCCTTACATCTACTCGACTGTTTAAGAATCAACTAAGAGCCTTCCTTAAATCCCAATGGTTATGTACATGTTCTAAACCAGACTGACACCCTCTCCCTTGCTAAAATGCCTCTAAAACTTCCTCAACACTTATATCCATTTCTTATTTCCTTCAT
This sequence comes from Protopterus annectens, assembly GCF_019279795.1. NCBI lineage: Eukaryota > Metazoa > Chordata > Ceratodontiformes > Protopteridae > Protopterus > Protopterus annectens. The sequence goes on from NC_056734.1 coordinate 102,054,782, forward strand.
TATTTGTTTAGGATGCTCTACAATTTTTTTCTAGTTTTAATTCAGTATTTTCTGTTCCCTGTCAAACGACTACTTAATAAAAACTAGCCTTTTCAGAGATTTGCTACATGCCATGCCCTGTGTGCACCTATGTATATAACATGTTTGTTACATGCCATGCCCTGTGTACATCTATGTATATAAGATGTTTGTTACATGCCATGCCCTGTGTGCATCTATGTATATAACATGTTTGTTACATGCCATGCCCTGTGTGCATCTATGTATATAATATGTTTGTTACATGCCATGCCCTGTGTACATCTATGCATATAAGATGTCTGATAGATACTAGCTATTCATTTCTTTTTGGATTCCATGTCTAACCCACTGCTCTAAATCTGCTATACCTATTCTTCTATAGTTATATCAAATGCCCTAAATCTCTTTACACCAACTCTAATATAATTATGTTTTTTTCTCGCTCTTTTTCTTAATATTGTTATTTCATTTTCTCTCTTCCCTTTTTTCCTCTCTCACCTACTACTTAAATTAAATCTATGGTAAAGTGTTTTTTTTTCTTTCTTTTTTTTACATTAATCTATTGGTCTAATGTTTTTCTTTAAGTAGATGCTTTATATCTTTATTCACTTTATTTAATACTGTTTTGGATCTTTTCTCCCCGGGCCTCTACTGAAAATGGACATATATCCAGTTAGACTAGCCCAGTCAACAAATGTAAAATAAAATAAATAAAATAAATAAATAAATAAATAATTAAATACTTAACAGTACCACTACACTGATCCTGTTGGCTTAGCCAGCCTGTTAGCAGACAGGTCCAGCGTAAACTTCACCACCCTACTCCCCAAAGGCCCATTTGACATCCCTGATATTTGTCCCACACCTCACATCTCTGTAGATCAAGTGTTAAAGGACCAATCCAAGGCAAAGAATACAGCTTTCATGGGACCTGATAGTATCTCAGGCTGTATTCTGCATCATCTCTAACAAGAATTAGCTTCACCATTGAACACTCTATTGAACCACAGCCTAAGTACAGGCTTCATTCCAGGAAAGTGGAGAATTGCCATTGTCATCCCCTTGTACAAAGGTGGTGCCACTACTGACCCTGGAAACTACCATCCTATTAGCTTGATAAGTCTAATCTGTAAAGCCATAGAGGGTGTGATGGCTCAACACTGGCAACAATAATCAAGGAGCATCAATCCTCACCACTGGCAACAGTGGGGACATACATTAGGAGGATGACAAGTACACACACACTATTTCCAGATGCGGCTCTCTGCATCAAGTGCAATTTCCCTTAAGAGCACACTGAAACCACAGTCAGTCTGGGGATGGTTTCTCCCTCTTTCTCTAGATCCCCAATAAGACTCCCCACTGACACAGCTATATAGATGAGATCTTAGCTGAGTGGCCAAACAAAGACCTCCAGCACCCTCTCTATCCAACTAGTGCTTCATGTCTGTGCCCAAGTAGCTGACACACACACACTTTGAGGTTTGATTTATACACACACACACACACACACACACACACACACACACACACACACACACACACATGGGAAAGGCTAGCACAGGTTTATTAGTTATGCCCCCTTCTGCCCAGACTATAAGGTAGTTATTACTGCCACCAGGAAACTCTTTATCAGCTACTTTAAGGCCCTTAACAAAGGGTGTCCAATCTTACTGTGTAATGTTACTATCAATACAAATGGTAGTTTGACCAAGAGCAAGTTTATTAGGAGTGATCTACACAGTGTCACCAAATAAATATGCAAGTAGTCTCAGAACTTAAATATGTGTCACAAATATCAGCCACAATGAAATGTTTAAATATATTTAATAATAAATAATAAAAGAAGAAGGAAATACTCAATATATAATCACAGACATCAGAGTTCAAAATCACAGGAAATATTTAAAACAACATTGCAGGACAGTCTCAAATAAATAAAGAAAACATCTAAACTATACTTCACTATATTCCTGACTGAATCTAAGAGAATTACTATAATCTAGTTAACTTACTTACAAAGCAACAAGGCAGATGTGGTGAGTGGGTCTTGCTGCTGTCAGGTCAAAGACAAAATACAGAATACTCATTCTCTCTCAAAGAGTTCTTAAATTAATATCTCAAATATTACTGCTGGGATAGCTTGCAGAATGACATGATTTCTTGTCATCTGACTATATCCCAGGTAAAAAACAACCATGGATGCAGTGGTAGAATTTAGCATCTACCTGTAAAAATATATAAACAAGAGCTTTTCTTGGATCTAAGGCAGATCCTGGAAGTCATAAAACAATAAACACTTCCAAGACAATGCAAAAAAATCTAGTTCTAGACATTGTGACTGTTACTTCACTGAAACTGAAAGATAACATCCTTTTATTACATGACCTTAAAGTAATTTAATTTCAGCTATTTTTCTGAAGTTAACCTCTTGTGCTCCAGTTTCCATTGTTAAAATATATGCAGCTAAACAGTTGCAATAGTGTAGGTATATTTCTGTTCTAATCCAGTAGGGTACATTTTTTAAGATCAGTACTTCACCAACCCTTTTCAACACACACTTCTGAAGCAACAGTTTGATACACACATAACATACAGTTGTAATACATTTGTAACACAAGTATATGAATCATGTTCATATTCACAAATGACATATAATTATTTAAAAATTCCAGATAGCTGGGCTAGCACTATCTCCTTTTGTGACATTCCCCCTCCCCCCGAAGACTCAAGCTAGTTTTTCAAGTGACCCTTGAGAAATGTTACTTGAGATGGTTGAGCCTATCTGGGAATACATTACCCCATTCCCTTCCTTGAAAGCCCATCTGCGTTGGTATTGCTAACCCCACTGTGATGCTACACTGTTGTATCATATGCCTGCAATCCCAGGATCTACCTTAGTAACTTGGAATTTTGCTGGCTGGCTTGATGTAGCCATGTTACAGGATTGTGGTCTGTAACTACAGTGAATTTTCTTACATACAGATAGGACTGAAGTTTCTGCAGTGCCCACACTATGGCTAGAAATTCCTCTTCTACAGTTGCATAACATTTCTCCCTGTGTTGGTGCCTATGACTGAGATATACTACTGGTTGCTCTTCTCCCTCTGAGGAAACCTGGCTGAGTACAGCCCCCTCCACATGGTTTGAAGCATCCACCTGCACAGCAAATTATTTGCTGTAGTCTGAGCTGGCTAAAACAGGGGGTCCTCTCAAAGCTCCTTTAAGCTTCTGGAATGCCTGTTGACATGCTGTGGTCCACACTACCTTATCTGGCTTGTTTTTCCTTGTCAGGTCTGTGGGGGGGAGCAGCTATGGTACTATAATTGGGGACAAACTTTCTTTAGTACCCTGCTGTCCTAAGAATGCCCTTACCTGCTTTTTGGTAACAGGGGCAGGTCATGCCTGAATGGCTTCCGCTTTGGCAGGTTCTGGCCTGAGTTTGTTTTTTTTTTTTGGACACTGCATCATATATAGAGAGTGACTATTATTGTCTATAATGTTTATAGAATCGTCTAGATGTGTAGTATATATATTGTAACATTGTGTAACATAGTTTGTTCTTTTAACTTATTTTGTATAGTATTTCTAATGTGATTTGTACTGTATCAGACTTTACTGTATTCTTTATTGTACTGTATGTGGAGCTTTTCTCCCCAGCCCACTGCTGCAAATGGGTTCTGTAGACCCATTCAGACCACCCTGATAAACAAATGTCAAATAAATAAAAAATAAATAAATCTTACCACTTCCCATTCTATGTCCCAGGTAGGAGACCTCTGCCATACCCACCTGACATTTACTGAGCTTAATAGTTAACCCTGCCCTTTGTAGTCTGCTCAGCACCTCCCTGACATGCTTAAGGTACTCTTGCCAGGAATGGCTATAGATGGCAATATTATCCAGGTAAGCAAGGGCAAAATATCCTGCTTCTGCTAGGATATGATCTACCAGCCTCAGAAAAGTTTCCGGGGTATTTTTCATCTCAAAGGGCATCTTCATGAACTCATACAAGCCGAAAGGAGTCACAAAGGCTGACCTCTCCCTAGTGCTGGGAGTCAAGGGCACCTGCCAGTAGCCCTTGGTAAAATCAGTAGTGTTAAGATACTTAGCCCCACACAGTTGCTCTAGAGCTTCATCTGTCCTAGACATGGGGTAAGCATCTGACTCAGTGTGACCATTTAATTTCCTGTAGTCCACACAAAACCTGGTGTGGCCATTCATCTTTGGTACCAGCAGCACTGAGGAGGCCCAGGGGCTGCTGGACTCCTGGATTACCACTAGCTCCAACATTTCCTGTGTCTCCTCCCTCAGAGTCTGTTTGACCCTCTCAGGCACCCTATAAGGGCCTGCTTAATAGACCTTTGGGGTCCTGTAGCCACATGGTGCTGCACCAGGTGGGTGCACGCTGGTTTCTCAGTGAACATGTCCCCAAACTCCTGCGACACTGCTCGGATTTCTCGACCCTGGGTAGGGGATAGCTGCTGAGACATTGCCACACCTTCCACTGAGGTGTCAGTCCAAGCCTAACTGAGGAGATCAGTCACCAGCTCTCCCTCAGACTCCTCCTGCCATCCACTGCAAATACTCAGCACAAGGGCTTCTCAATCATGGTAAGGTTTCATCATGTTAACATGTTACAATTTATGCCCCTGCCTCCTGCCTAGCAGTTCTACCATGTAGTTAATATCACTGACCATTCTTACCACATTGAAGGGTCCCTCCCAAGCTCCCTGCAGCTTGTTGTGTCTGACAGGAATGAGAACCATCACCTACTGTCCTACAGCATACTTTCTAGCTTGAGCATTCCTGTCATACCAGATCTTTTTCTGCTGTTGGGCTTCTGCCAGGTTCTCCTGGGCCAAGCCCATGAGTTCCCAGAGTCTTGTCCTGAGATTTAGGACATATGCCACAACAGACTCCTTGTAGGATTCACATTCACCCTCCCACTTATCACAAATCATATCTAGAGGTCCCCTCACCCTATGCCCATACAGTAACTCAAAGGGTGAAAAACCTGTGGATTCCTGTGGCACTTCTCTGTAAGCAAACAACAGATGGGGCAAATATTTGTCCCACTCCCTCTTAAACTGGTCTGCAAATGCCCGTGGCATGGTCTTTAGTGTAGAGTTTAACCACTCAACCAGACCATAAGTCTGGGGATGGCAGGGGGTGGTCTTTATGTGCTTCACCCCACAGTGCTTCCACAGACAAGCCAGCAGGTCTGAGATGAAATTGGCAACTCTGTCAGTCAGTATTTCTTTTGGGAAACCTACCCTGCTGAAAATCTCTAACAAACCATGCACCACCTTTTCTGCCTCAATGGAGGAAAGAGCCACTGCCTCAGGATATCTGTTAGCATAATCTACTACCACTAGTATATACATCTTGCCTGTGGAATTAGGGGTACTCAGAGGCCCCACAATATCCATAACTACCCTCTGAAATGGCTCCTTAATCACAGGCAAAGGCATCAAAGGAGCTTTCACTTTGTTTTCTGCCTTGACTACCTTTTGGCACTGCTCACAGGTCCTGCAGTACCCTGTTACATCTCTGAAAATCCCAGGCCAATAAAAGTTCTGCATAGGATGTATCTTTGTACGCTTTATGCCCATATGGCATGCAAAGGGAATGCCATGGGCTATGGCTAGAAGTGCCAGATGGTAGGCTCTGTGCACTACCAACTGTTGTATTCTCTCACACTCTAGCCATCCCTCAGGGGTCGACTCTCTATACAGTAACCTTTTGTCCCAGTATACAGATTTCCCCTTTCCTTGAGAATCAGGTGCCTTACTAGCTACCTCCCTCAGGCTTTGTAATGAAGGGTCTGAGAGCTGAGCCTGTCTCAACTCTCTCTCTTGGTAACCCTTCCCAGCTCCCCTTCTAGAGGAAGTCTGGTATCCTCTGACAGCGATGCCTCACTGTCAGCCTGGGTAATACTACTCACCTCTACCCTTGCAGTCACTCTGTCCAAGGGAACATCAGTACTCACAAGCAGCTGTGGCTCACCTTCAGTCTCACTGCTACAGGGTAGCTCCCTCCCTGAAGTAACCACCTTACTAGTCCTGGCTTCAAGTGTGCAGTCTGTCTGAGTCCCCCCAGGCTACCAGACCCACATACTTGTCTCCAAGCCTAACTGCATGCAACTGCATGCACACAAGGTCTTGCATTATCAAAACCATTCCCTATCAGGACATCTGCAGGGATATTCTGAAACACACCTACTTGCTTGCTTCCATTTCCACCCTCCCAGTCAAGGTGAACCCTAGCCAAATGTATTTTGAATGGAGTTCCCTCCTAAAGCTCTGACTGGAGTAGACTGCCCAGGCAGGTAGTGCTCCTGTCTAGGCATCACAGGCTTCACAATGGTTAGGTCAGAGGCTATGTCTCTCTTATCAGTGGCCTGTTCTCATCTACTAAGATAGGATATAACCTCTTGTGGTGGTTTGGTACCCTTGTTGTCTCCATACAACTTACTGCTGTCATTCTGTCATTCCCACTTACTGGCTCTCCCACCTTTTGTTCCCCACCTTGCCTCCATGGACATTTATATGCTACATGGCCCCACTGGTTGCATTTAAAACATTTAACCCTTGGCCCTGGATGTGTACCTGGACTAGTGGCTTCCCCTGTTACTGGTGGACTCTGTTGAGGTGGTTTAGACTGCCCTTCATGGGTTCCCTTAGACCCATGCACAGCATTGGGTATCCTTTTCCTGTGCAGTGATGCCCTGCTTGCTAGATATAGGTCACCCTTTTTCCCCAACGCATCTGCAGTGTTACATTCCCTAAGTGCTAACCAGATTCTCATGTCCTCAGGCAAAGTGCTAACACCCACTCACCCATTTATGAAATAAGTGCTTAACTCAACAATATATCACACACATTTTCATCTGCCTTGCGTCTATGCTCACAAAATGTTTTTATATAACCTTCAGGTAGTAACTTAAAACACTCTAATAAACAATTGTTATCAGTATTATAATTTAAGCAATCAGTATCAGACAATTTAGAAATAGAAGTTACAGCTTTACCATGGAGTAAGGGGTCAGGACCCATACCCAGAGCCCTTGGTCAACATTATACTGTTTACATACCCTTTCAAAAATATGAATAAAAGTATCAAAATTATCACCCTCTGTAAATTGTGGAAGAAATTCATTGACCTTTGTTGCTTCTGGGGTTCAGTTGCTCCCTTCCCCATTACCTCCATGACCCTGGCAAAGAGTCAGCATCTCCTTCTCATGTTGTCACTGCCTCTCATGCTCCTCACCTTCCAGATGTCTCAGTTTCTCTGCTGATTCTATTTCCAAATGCTTGGCCTCCAGTTCAAGTCTTTTTAACTCAAGGTGGATTTTTAATTCCTCTGTGGAAAGGCTGAACTGTCCATTTTCTGAGAACTGTACATTCCCAAGGCCAGTCTGGTTGTTTGTCTGGTTGCTGGTTTGTGATGCAGCTGTAGTTAAGGCTGCATCATTTCTGATTTAGTTAGGTAGGCATGCCCAGTCCATTAGCTTAGCACATCTCAGCCAACTGGTTCTTTGTCAGCTTGCCATACTCCTCTGTTGACATCCTTGCCTGGTCTCTCTGACTAACTAGGTTCACAAACAATAAAATTATTGTGATGTGAAACTCTGAATATTCACTGTCTGGCTGATTGAGAGTACAAACACCTTCCTTAATGACCACTGTTACAGGCTACATGAATTCAATATCCACACCACTGAATCCTAATATGTGGATATCCCACCACTGCCACCAACATATGTGATGCCCCATCACTGTCAACAGTAATCAATCCTCACCAGTGGCAAAAGTGGGGGACATACATTGGGAGGATGACAAATACATACACAGTATTTCCTGATGCAGCTCTCTGCATCAAGTGCAATTTCCCTTAAGAGCACACAGAGAATGCAATCAGTCCAGGGATGGTTTCTCCCTCTTTCTCCAGATCTCCAGTAAGACTCCCCACTGGCACATCTATAGAGTTGAGATCTCAGCTGAGTGGCTAAACCAAGACCTCCAGCACCCTCTCTCTCCAGCCAGTGTGTTGTGTCCCTGTCCAAGTAGCTGACACAAACACACTTTGAAGTTTGATTTATACACACACACACACACACACACACACACACACACACACACACACACACACACACACCTAGGAAAGGCTGGCACAGGTTTTCTAGCTATGCCCCCTTCTGCCAAGACCATAAGGTAGTTATTACTGCTACCAGCCAACTCTTTATCAGCTACTTTAAGGCCTTTAACAAAGGGTGCCCAAACTTACTATGCAAAGGTAGTTATTACTGACACCAGCCAACTCTTTATCAGTGACTTTAAGGCCTTTAACAAAGGGTGCCCAAACTTACTATGCAATGTTGCTATCAATACAAATGGTACCAAAAGCAAGGCTATTAGGAGTGGCCTACACAGTGTCACCAAATAAATAAGCAAGTACTCTCATAACTTAAATATGTCTCACAAATATCAACCACAATGAAGGGTTTAAATATATTTAGTAATAAATAATAAAATAACAAGGAAATACTCAGTATATAATCGCAGTATCATCAGCATTCAAAATCACAGGAAATATTTAAAACAGCATTGCAGAACAGTCTCAAATAAATAAAGAAAACATCTAAACTATACTTCACTATATTCCTGACTAAGAGAATTATTACACCCTATTTAACTTACTTACAGAGCAACAAGGCAGATGTGGTGAGTGGTTCTTGATGCTGTCAGGTCAAAGACAAAATACAGAATACTTACTCTCTCTCAAAAAGTTCTTAAATTAATATCTTGAATATTACTGCTGGGATAGCTTGCAGAATGACATGATTTCTTGTCATCTGACTCTATCCCAGTTGAAAAACAACCATTGATGCTGCTGGCAGAATTTAGCATCTACCTGTAAAAATACATAAAGAAGGGCTTTTTTTAGATCTAAGGCAGATCTTGGAAGTCATAAAACAATAAGCATTTCCAAGACAATACAAAACAACTTCTAGTTCTAGACATTGTGTCTGTTACTGCACTGAAACTGAAAGATAACATCCTTATATTACGTGGCCATAAAGTAATTTAATATCAACTATTTTTCTAAAGTTAACCTCCTGTGTTCTAGTTTCCATTGTTAAAATAAATACATCTAAACAGTTACAATAGTGCAGATACATTTCTGTTCTAAGCCAGTAGGGTACACTGTGGTTACATTTTTAAGCTCAGTACTTTACCAACCCTTTTCAACACACACTTCTGCACCAGCAGTTTGATATACACATAACATGCAGTTCTACTACATTTGTAACACAAACATATGAATCATGCTGATGTTCACAGATGACATATAATTATTTACTAAATTCCAGATAGCTGGGCTGGCAGTATCTCCTTTCTTGACATAGGGTATTAGTATGCATCTCATAAACAAGGACATAGGCAATCTCCAAGCACTTGACCCCACCCAGTTCATATTCGTCAAGGGCAGATCTTGTCTGTAGAACTTGGTTGACTTCTTTGAGACTGTTACCAAGGCCCTGGATGAGGGAAAGTCAGTACATACAGCTTACCTTGACTTGGCCAAGGCCTTTGACACAATCCCCCACTCAGGCATCATCAAAAAGCTAACACAGCATGGCATAAATCCATATCTCATCAGGTGGGTGGCCAACTGGCTCACTGATAGGACCCACAAGGTCAAAATAGGTGCCACCACCTCCAACAGCAGACCTGTCACTAGTGGTGTTCCCAGGGATCTGTACTGGGACCCCTACTGTTTGGCGTCTACTTCTCAGAGATCCAGGCAAAGACAAAAGGCTTGTGGCTGGCCAAATTTGCAGATGACTGTAAGTTGGGTGCTGTTGTTGACTCCCCAAATTATGTTAACATACTGTGAGAGGGTCTCACAGCAACAAATGCCTGGTGCCAAAGCCATGGCCTTAAGATAAATGCAAAAAAATATATTATCATACCATTCGGCAAAAACACAGACTCTACTGATTACCACATCAATGACAACCCCCTAAGCACACAACATGTGGTGAGAGAACTGGGTACTCAGGTTGACAACAATCTCATATTTGACCATCATGTAGCAGCAGTAGTCAGAAAAGCCTTTTACTTGGTTCATCTCATATGTAAAAGGGTTGCATCCAGAAAAAAGGAGGTTATTACCTCTCTGTACTTGTCCCTCATTAGGCCAACAATTGAGTATTACGTCTGTTTGGTATGTACCTCTCCAAACACCTGCACCAACTGGAAAGGCCACAGAAATACCTCACAAAGAGAATCCATGGCCTCCAACACCTGTCCTCTGTGGACAGGCTCAAATCACTATCACTCTACTCAGTATCATACAGATTGCACAGAGATGATCTGTGTGTCACCTACAAGGCAATATCAGACCCTCCACTAATAGAGATGCTCCATATCTGTAAGTCTAAGTCCTCACACATTACCCACTCAAAAGGCCTAAATCTAATATGTGACATCAACAAAACCTGCTGGTTCCACCTGTGTCCCTCATTGACAGGTTTCTTTTTTGGGAATAAACTCTTGGCTAGGCTTGTAAGGGCCCAGGGTTATTAGCCTAGTTGATCCTATGCACAGCACATAACCATCTCACCTGTGTGACATTAGATGAAGTAACAGTAGTGTACAGCTCATAGCTACCTCACTTCAGTTATTTAACATTAGACCAACTAGTAATAATATACAGCACATAGCCATCTCACCTGTTTTATTTTAAACCAAGTAGAAGTAATGTTCAGCATAAACCATCTCCCCCGTGTGACATTAGACCAACTATCAGTAATGTACAATGCATAGCCATCTCACCTACGTGACATTAATCCAACTATCAGTAACGTACAGCAAATAGCCATCTCACTTGTTTTACATTAGACCAAGTAGCAATAATGCGCAGCACATAACCATCTCATCTGTGTGACATTAGACCAAGAAATGGTAATGTACAGTACATAGCCGTCTCACCTGTTTTACATTAGACCAAGCAGCAGTAATGTACAGAACATAGCCATCTCACCTCTGGATATTAGACCAAGTATAAGTAATGTACACCACATAGCCATCTCACCTGTATGACATTAAAGCAAGCAGCAGTAATGCAAAATCCTCAGCTGTCTCATGTACAACATCAGAGCAAGTAACAGTAATGTACAATACACAGATGTAGCCCTTGTCTGACAGCAGTAATTAGTACCAGCAATGCACAATATACAGATGGCTTCTCTTGTGTGATATCAGAGCAAGTGGCAATAATTTACAGCATATAAATTCCTCACTTATTTGACATTAGAGCAAATAGTAGTAATGTCCATTACATGTCTGCCTTGTTTGTATGAAATCAAAAGTAGCAGCGACAAACAGCACACAATTGTCTTACATGAGTAAGCAAAGGTTACCATTTGATATTCGGAGACTCATTACTGCAAGTCATGGAATAGAGAAACTGAGTGAAACTGCTGGCTCACATATACTCCATCTAAAATTGCTGTGTCTTAGAATTTTCACTTTTCTCTGAGGTAGTTCAATCTAGAGTTGTTTTATATATATATATATATATATATATATATATATATATATATATATAACTATATATATAACTATATATATATATATATATATATATATATATAGATATAAAGTTCAGGGGTATGGGAGGCTGACCCCAGCATTGGGGGATATATATACATCGATATATCTATGTAAATGTATACTGTGTTGATTATCTTCACATCTCAACATCACTCTAAGAAGTAATAATAGCTGCTATTTATTTTACCTAAAGTGGCATACAGATGTGATTTGGGGTTTCAGCTATTGATTTTTCTTCCCACCATACATCATGTACATGATAACACATGATGTCTTCTGATCATTTTCCAAAGATAAGAAGAAAATAACCTTGCTATAGCAAAAAAACACAATGTGTTGTTCCAGATTTGAAAGCCAGTAAAGCAGACGAGAAGTGGTTGATGTACTCATGCATTCCCTGTCTAAGGGAAGCAGATTCATTCAAAATATGTATGTACTTTAACAGAAAGTATGCAGTAATGGGAATTGAAACAAAGCCATTTCATGCCCTGCTACTGCTGTTTACTGGTCAGCACTGTCTGCTTTTAGTGCAGACCCAATCTTAACAATGCGCAGGGGGTGTTTAACAATTGCTAAGCATCCCTCTAAGCATTACTAAGGTTGGATCTCACACTCTAGCAGAGCTGAACCAGGATTTAATTCAGCCATTTTGTGAGTGTAATTGGGGTGCTACGTGAACTACAATCTGGTTATAATTAAATACCCAGTCATAACACTCTGTGTCTTGCCTTTTCTTTACTTCAGTGTTATCGCTCTCTCTCTCTGTTTAAAATGGCAGCAACATGAACTAATGCTTTCTCTGTGTATCTCTAAAGATATTTCTACAAGACTTTTTTTTCTTTTGAAGCTCTTTGATTTTTGTAGGTTTCAATCCCCCATTCAGATATGTATGGTCCATTTCTTGTTTTATCAAGAATAAGTTGCCAAATTATTTACTTTTGTAATGTATTAAAATTCAGAGTGAAAGGTACCTCACTTCTGCTCAACCACACTCCAGATCACAGACAGTGTACCCTTCCACTACTCACCCATAGTCTCCAATCATAGTCAGAGGTAGCTATCCTCTAATCACCCACAGCCTCCAAATCATCGTCATAGGTAGCTATCCTTCAATCAGCCATGGTCTCAGCTATCAGAGTCAAAGTTTCCTGTTACCCCTTCCTCTACTCTCCAGTCAACTGTGAATAATGTTGTGGTTTCCATTCTTAAATTCTGACATTCCCTGAAGGCTTATGGGTTAAGTATGCCAGAAGCATAAGGGCTGTATATATATATATATATATATATATATATATATATATATACACATATACGCAAAATATAAAGAATTAGGTGCTGTTTCACTGAAGATTAACTCTCAGCCACATGACTCACATAAGCAATTTTCCTCTAGCTTCTTAAAAGTACACTAAATGCCCCTTTTATTAGAAGAAAATATATTTGTCCTCTATGATTAGATATTACATACTTCATACAATGATTCATGATGATGATAATAATAATAATAATAATAATAATAATAATAATAATAAAGTGAGTTAAGAAACAAATACATGTAATATCCCTCAAAAATATATATTTTTCACTGTAACTATTAACATTATAAATGGTCTCTGTAGCTGACGGCTCTTTTCACAAGTCTATTATATCTAGTGTAGTAGGAATTCCTCTTCATTTATGCTTATAGCAACATGTGTACTATTTGTACCTCGATGTCCTGTTGTCTGGGGTGAAGTCACTCATACCATGCCTGAAGCTCCACTGATAACTGCAGACTTCAGCAAATGCTTTAATAGCTTTCTAATGGGCATATGACTCCTCAAACACTGTGAGCAATACTACATGGGTGCATCTATAAGTGCATCGATTAAAAAATAGTGTTCTCATTGAAAATGTTAAATAAAAGAAAATCTATATTTATTTGACTGTACTGCCAGTAACACATGCAGCACAGTTTTGTTGGTACTCCCTGCCTTCCTTTTTCCAGTACTCACACCACACACACACACACACACACACACACACACACACACACACACACACACACACACACACATCACGTGCCCCATTTCAGCAGTAAGAGTTTTAAAAAAGCCAAACAAGGTCAAGTAACATAACAAAAAACAATTCATGTTCAGTTCTCAACTGGATCTGCTTTCTGCAACAGGGAGGTAGACAGATAACTGACATCACTATCTTTCCAAACAATTGGTTGTTCAGGCGTATTTCCATCTTTTAAATGCCCGTGGTGATTGTGTCTGACTTTGGAAGTTCCTGTGCTGTTTCTCATGAAGTCTTCTCACTCCTACACTTTTCCTTTTTGACCGAATCATTAGAAATGGCTAACAAAAGATGTAGAAGTGAATCAGAATGAGTGGAAATGTAATCTTTGTAGACAAGCTTTCTACACAACTCAGTATTTGAGCATTAAGAATATTACTCGTTATAATTCCTAGCCATTTCCTTTGGATTATTTCTTTAGTACTTTTTTCACCATTGCTCAAAGCGATTCTGTTGCCAAAAAATCAAAAATAAACAAAAGGAGCACTTCAAGCAACTTAATTAATAAAAATCTATGAACTAGCAAGATCTGACATATAAAACATTTTTCATCTGGCTCCCTTGTGAGCAATAGTTTGCGTGCTGCCTCTGCATTTTTTTACTAATGGGAGAGCAAATGTCAACTACTGACTCACATTAATTCACAAAAAAAAAAGATTTTTGACTGCGTGCAGGAAAACGTTTTCACACTGTGAGTTTTATATTGAAGGCTGTTAGCAAGTGCTCAGCTGGTATTCCACATTTTTTCCATGTGTTCCATATTTTAAGTAGCATTTTTTTTATTTTTATAGAAAAAAATGATAGCCAAACATGAACATGCACAGTCATGTCACACATTATGTCTGCCTCTGCAAACATGCAAACTGTAATATTTTACATTCTCACTGACCTATGTGACATACTGGGTGTGATGTTTCTATTTACCCACTATACTGATATATGATTGTAATCATACCATAAAGATATATATGCATTTTCCAAGTATACCGGCTTGTTTTATTACAGGATGCAAAGTTACCTTCTGAAAAAAAGCTGTTTATGCACTTTATTTATAGGTACAGTTTAACCATATTTTACCCACAGTCTTCAGTTGATGTCTACATTTGATAACAGCAAATATGAAGATTTAATTAGCTTGTTTTGTAAAGCTAAATTTCTGAATGTACACTAACTCTGCTCCAAAGACAAGTTAAACAAGACATTTGCCATTTATAAATGGTTTCTTGTCCAGATTTCTTGAGAAATCTTCTGGTGTTCCATAATTCTTCTGTCACATAGTTCTACACTTTTACTTGTATAATATTGATAGGGATCAGTCCTGGGACCACTTCTGTTGGGAATCTATTTCTCTAAAGTACAAGCAAAAACTAAAGGTCTGTGGCTGACAAAGTTTGCTGATGACTGCAAATGGAAACGGTCACAGAATCCACAAACAATGTTAACATCCTACAAGAGGGTCTTAGACTTGTGCCAAAGTCACAGCCTTAAACTCAATGCAAAAAAATGTATTATAATCCCTTTTGGCAAGAGTGATGTTCCTGCTAAGTACCACATCAAAAGAAACACCCTAAGCATGCACTCAGTAGTAAGAGACCTGGGCACACAGGTTGACAGCAACCTTACCTTTGATCATTATGTCTCCACAGTAGTAAGAAGGACACTCCATATTGTTCATCTGATAAGTAAGGGTATTGCCTACAGAAAAAAAAGAAGTTGTAACCTCCCTGTACTCTTTCCTCATCAGGGCAATAATTCAGTACAACGCCCCTTTTGGTATGTACCTTTCCAGGCACCTTCAGCAATTGGAGAGACCACAAAAGTTCCTCACAAGAGAATTGTAGGTATTCAGCATCTGTCCTATGTAGATCAGCTGAAATTACTGTCACTTTACTCAGTTTCATAAAGACTACTCAGAGGTGATCTCTGCCTTGTGTATAAGGTAATCTCTAACTGTACTTTATTAGAAATGCTGCATATCCGTAAGTCCAATGGCTCGCAGGTTACTCGCTCTAAAGACCTTAACCTGGTATATGACATTAATAGAACCTGCTGGAGGGACAGGTTTGTCTCCCGGAGGTTACTACACCTGTAGAACAGACTCCCAGTTCATGTCAAGCAGAGCATATCTTTGGCCTTCTTCAAGTACAATCTGGATAACTGGTTGGGTAACTGTAAATTCACCTCGGGGGTTCCACCTGTGTACCTCTTGGACACGGGTATTAGGTGCTGATTGTGGAAATAACGGTAGAAATTGGCTAGGCTTGCTAGGGCTCTAGGGCCATTAGCCTAGTAACTTCCTCTGATCCTATGATCCTATATGAAGGAAATCAGATATTGAATGAACCAGAAGGACTGCCTGATGTTTCTCGAGTTCACAAAGTTATTGATAACTCAGAATAACTCTGTCTTTACTTGTATTT
This sequence comes from Protopterus annectens, assembly GCF_019279795.1. Taxonomy (NCBI): domain Eukaryota; kingdom Metazoa; phylum Chordata; order Ceratodontiformes; family Protopteridae; genus Protopterus; species Protopterus annectens. Next base: position 102,070,908 of record NC_056734.1, read on the forward strand.
GCTCATTTATTTATAAGTTGTCCTTGTATAAGCATTTAGTTACATTTGTCTTCCAGGCAAATCTTCCACAAGTACTCATGCTCAATAAATTCAGTGGGAAGTTATCAGAAAGTTAGAACTTGCTGGCACTCTTCCACAAAGTATGTGCCATTCAAAAAAGAACCAGGACAGTTTACAGAATGATTATAGACTTAACTATTTAATTTTAAAACTAATGTTTTGTTTTCCCAAACACCTGGAGGCATTTTAATAGAGCGGTATTTTAACAAGACTGTGCTAATTTATAATAACATGACTAAAGAGCTCTAAAAAGAATAATAAAGAGGAATGTACCTGAACTGCAGCTTTTTTCAAATCTAAGATAAATTGGAATTACCCTGCAAAGGTAATAACTAAAGACATGTGTTCAACATTATTTACACAAAAGCTAAATGTCTAAACAACAAAAAGGATTCCATTGTATTTTTGGAAAAGAGAAATTTGATAGTGCTGCAATTTTTGAAAACTTCGACAAGGGTTGATAAATGAAATTTTAACACTGATGGTTAAAGAAATGTCTGTTGCACAAGTCAGCTTATTGTCATCAAAGGAGTTTTGTTCCTTACTACTCGGTTGGTATGTAAATTCAGCTGCCATTCTCAGAGTTTGGCAACTGGTCAGGTGAGAGGTAGGATATCACAGCTAATGACTCTATCATCTCAGGGGAGAATGCTGGACCCATTGGAGCAGGACTGCAAACACCCTGGTTAATACCAAAGGGATTTTCTGTTGCCAATCTAAGCTTCTTTAGCTGGCCCATGGCTATGTCCTAGCTGACAGCTATGGAACCATGTATACTTAATGACCTACTGAGGTACAATGGATGCAAGGGGATACCCAGTATTAGGGTACACTGGCAAAGCTATCCAGGTTCCCAAACCAGATGTGAGAGTCACATTCCATCATGGTACACCAACAGGGATTTTTGTCAAAATAGATGTGTATTAGGGCTCCAGAAAAAAATAGGGAGGAACATGACTGTCTCACACCAAGCTGAAGCATGTAGCAAAAAAAAAAAAAAGTAAAAATATGTAGACAGAAAAGTCAAAAATCTTGTTGTCCGTGTCATCAAAAAGGAAGAATATAACTACAGTGCAGAAAATGAAGGCCAGTCTTTTCACATCTAAAGTCCCACATTTTTTTCATGTAGAAAAAAAAAAAGTATTTTCTGAAGGGGTTGCAGTGTCAAAGCCATCTTAGGATAGTGTACTCAATTTGCTGCTGTTGTCAAGAATTGTCAAAGCAAATGGAGGCTAAGAGAGATTTTTTTTATCTATTTATTTGGCATGGCAAGGAGAGATCCAAAGGTTAGCTAGATAGTTTTTTAGTTCTTTTTTGAAAGAGTTGTTGTGAGTAATCTTTCTTAAGGTGGATGGGAGTCTGTTCCAATTTTGAGATACTGAATATTTATATAGTAATTTTCCTATAATCTTACTAGGTTTATATACTTGGAGAAGATGTTGGCCAGTGCTTTGGAGAGGGTGTGTGGGTATGTAGTAAGATAGACTGGCAAACGGGAAGAAAGACAACTCCCTTCAGGAAAAGGCAATGCTGAAAGTGAACAACAGTAAGAATAAAATGAGATCCTGTATTTTTTTATTGATGAGCACCCTTTGATACATGACAGATTCCCTTGCTTTCACCTAACTCCTAAAACAAGTGTGTTATTGTGTTACCTGACATGTTGAGTGTGTGTGTTGCACATTGTCCTTCCAGGAGATCTGTCATGAAACATGTCTCCTTTAGTCTATATATATAAATATAGCAAGTGTGATATCTGAATTGGGCAAAACTGGCATGTTAACAAATCACTTTACAAAAGAGCACAAAATAATAGAAAACAATCACCCCAACTAACCCCCAGTGTTGAGTCTCTGCATGATCTTTCTTTATATACTGCCTCCAAAACCACACAAACGTGGAGAAATAGGAACTGTAAAAGACATGGACTCCATCTTTTCTCTCCACACCAAGTCCGAGAACCTCAGACAAAGTGCAGCATGTTTGGCAAACCAAGCTCCAATGCAATACACTTTGACAATATACAAATGTGATTTATATACATACAGATCAATAGATATATAACTATCTGTATATCTATCTATCTGTATGCACTCACATATTTATTTATGTATGTATTTATATAGATAGAGAAACAGGTAGCTGTGCAATATTTTCAGAGCAGAATACCAATAGCAGTTCTCTTCTCAGACCATCCTCACCGTGCATACTTCAATGCAGAAAGCAATATAGTGTAAGATGGTGCCCTACCTGTCATTACAACTGAGTGATATCAGGTTAACAGATTCCCACATCCTCCTCCAAGATACAATTTCTGACCAATGGCCAATTTGATCTCATTTGTGGTCAGCTTCTCCAATGCTTCCTTTGCTTCTATATAGACCAAGGCCACAAGTAACATAATCAGTGCTAACACCATAATTTCAGGGAAGCAGACAAGACTGGCACTGATAAATGTAAGAGTACATCTAGAAACACCTACATAGACAACTTTATTGACCATATCGTGCATGCCTCTGGTTGGTATCCTCAAGCCTTTACTGATGCAATGGAAGATGCGACTTGTGAGGAATAAAAAAGTATGTAAAGTAGCTGTGGGCACCACAGGCATTCTCTACATTTAGGGTTAGCATCCAATGTCTTTTCACAAAAGAAAAGGGTATCATAGGCTTACCTAAATTAGAGCTGGTTTGTGAACATGGAATTCAATTCTGTTTCTAGTAGCAACATTTGGAGAGGGCATTTAGGAACAAGGTAGAGAAGAGGGCATGTGTAAGAGCTTGGGGTCCTCAGAATTGGCCAGTTATCACAGAAAGTGAGCTAAAGGTTAAAGGATTTGAAATAGTAGATCTGGCAAGTGCTAAATTAAAAAACTAATAAAGCTACAAATTCTATCAGACAACATTAAAAAAAATCATTTAGTGATTCAGGGATCTCCAGCTACAGCAAACCTCTGGCCATCTTCCACTTTTAGCATTTAACACAAACTATTAATCAGACAGCCTTCCTTCACTAAACACCTGGAACAGTCTCTTGATAGCAAGTGTACATATTTATATAGGAACAAGTAGTTATGATGAAGTCCATTATAATGAACTCTCTTTGATCACTGTAAATCAGATGAGGCATCCCTTTTTGCCAGAAATGAATTGCACTATTACAGAAATTCTTACATAAATACATAGTTTGTAAAGTTGATAGCTTCTCCTTGGCTGTGCAGCCACAGAGTTAGTATGCATAGGAAAGGGAATATAGATGGCGTAGACTCCACAAATGGAGGTGCAGGGAAGCTGTATTTGTTTTTACTGATTACCTTGGTGGTAACCTGGTTTTCACTGACTTCATTTTTTGGCATTGCCTTTGGTGCTTTGATTTTGGAAATTTTCACTTGTAGTGGCTTTCATTTTTCATATAATTTTGATGAGCTGGGATTCATTCAGTTGACATGAATCCAGTTTATGTCAGACAGCATTAAGCCCAAGTTATAATCAGTAGAACATAAATCATTAAAGATAATTGTAATCAAATGTAATCAAATGTTTGAAGTCATGTAGGAAAATAATAGAACTTGCAGAAACAATCACCAGATTAATAGCACAAAATAAGTATTTAGTTAATTTACAAATATAGGTTTGACAGATTAACAGTAGTTGGAATAATGAATTGTGAAAACGTGAATACATTTAATATTACAAATAAAGCCACTAAATTGAAACAAAATAAGAAAAATATGCATAATCTAAAATATTTTCTTACTGTGTGACTCTTTGTCTTCAAGTTATGTAAAATTTTGCTTTCTCATGTGCAATAAACTGTCTAAGCTGATTAAACCAGGCTGTAAATTTGAGGGTTCATTCCAAACAGCAGATAAAGTTAAGCATCTGCTCATTCGGTTAGCATGAAGAACTATATTATGGGATATGTTTTTTTTTTCTTTCAACACAGTTCAAAAATCAAAGGGTCTATAATAACATATCAAAAATGCAACAGGTTATGTGAGGAATAAGAATAAAGTATGACTTGACTGCTGTTTCAGCTGACCAGCAATGTGTGACACAAACATTTGTCTTTTGCATGGACTCCTATGAATTTTATTACCTTCCAGGTGTGCAGAATCATCAAGATGTTAAAATGCTTACAAATTGCCATAGATCCCCATGCATTTGTACTTCCAGACAATAGTACAGAAACCTTAACATTTTAAAATACTTACAGAATGGATGGGGAATAGCAAGGCCCGACTCAGCATATAGCCTACCATTCCTGTATTCACCTTCACCAAATCACAAGGGTCTCAGTACATTTACTTCCCTCTAATCTACTTGTACAAACAGCCATACAAATAATTTTCTGCTTCTACCACTAACGTCCAGATCCTTATTTGACTTCAGCTGTTCCCATTAATTTCTCTAGTTCTTATCAGAAACATCATGATGTACCTCATTATTGGAAAGATTGACCCACTATGTTCTCTATATAAGACATCATTCTTCCCTACTAGGGTACGGTCACACCAGAAAAAGCAAGGGTCACTGACAGAACAGCAATAGGGTAGTGGGCAGAGCATCCACCTAAAGAGCAGGTATTCCCGGTTCGAGTCCCACTGAAGCACATTCCATTCTCTGGCTAGGCTTGTAAATGCCCTAGGGTAGATAGCCTAGTATGAACCTATGAACAACCATGGTGTGATATGTCTTTTTTTTTCAAATGGTATTACATCTCACCATTGAACATGTTCAATGAATAAAAACAGACATATGTACATATCTCTGCAGGTGCAGCCCAAAATGTCTGTGCTTCCTCCATGCTGTGCTTCTTTGACAGATGATCAAAAATCTGGCTACCACATTCACAATTTCCTGTCGGCTTTCAATAGTTCCTCTCTGAAGTTCACAACAATTCCATAGTTAGGTTCCTAAAAGCTTTACCTGACAGGCACGTGACAATTTCCACTGACACATTCACATTAAGTCTTCTGCCAGATGTACAATAAATTGCCCTAGTATGTTCACAGTTCCAACTGCCAGCTTCACAACAATTTCCCCTGGCAGGTTTACAACAATTCCCCCTGCCTCTATCAAGGGTCTTCTCTGCAACATCATATCCTCCCTTCCCCTTAAAACAGGAAGCAGGCATCTAACCAGTCTATCCCTTTCTTCTATGTGTTCTGCCACTATGTAGACTACTAGACAAACCTAAGATATTGCACATATGAGTTCTCCATAAATGCTAAGGGTGCAGTCCATATGTGCAAATATAGTATAAAATGAAAGAAAGGTGAATACATCTGAAGATTTTCTCAACTGGACTGAGTCATAGCAACATCTCAGACACTGGAAGGATGGCTATCCATAGGAAAACAGAAGTAATTCTATATAAAGTTTCTTAAAGTCTGTTCTATATCTGGATGATTGCCTGCATTTCAAAATACTGACAACCTCCTAATCTATCAGGCAGTGCTGCCCTGAATAACCACAAAGTGGTTTGTAATAACTGTCTTTAAAGTCGTCCAAAATGCTCTTCTTCCTTACTGATCATTTGTGCTCAGACCATCCTGTCATTGTAACATCTTTTAATAATTATATTTATAATCAGTAAAACTCAGATCTTTTTTTTTTACTTTATCTTCTGACATAAGTAACATCACCCAGTCTCTAGTTCACATCATTCTTCATGAAACAGTGTAAAATGTACAATACTCAGCTTACCTGCTATGTGCAATTCCTTGCCATCTCTTTCACTTTCAAAGCATACTTGTGTAGGCTAAATAGTATCCACTGCAATCTCAGTGGTGCCTTCTACAAAGAATTTCTGAATATGCCGTGACGAGATTCTTTGTTTGTTTTCACCTGAGTATTTGTCCCACAGTACGTTTCGCACATCAGTTTCGATGCCTCATATACATTTTTAGACTTCATAGTATCAGTTCTTTTCATTTTAATAGCTCTCATGAACAGCTGACTTTCATTACTTGTCAACAACAGACATTGTTTTGAACACTCTTGGCTTTTATGCATCTTTGAAAATGTCCTTTTCTGATTGAGAGGCAATTTTTTCTTTTTTATAGTGCATTACCTCATGACTTCCTCATTCAAATCAACTACTTGACTAACATATTATACATGTATTTATCTTTCTGATTTACTATTTGACTCAGATTGTGTCTTCCACACCTCCTTTCAATTCCTTTAACTTTCAGTCATAGCTTTTGATAAAGTAAAATCTGATTCACATAAAAGTCTGACCATTGTTATTTATTTATTCATTCATTTATGTATTTATGTATTATATTTGTACAGTGGGATAGACCACTGACACACACGGTACTTTTCTAGGCTTCATCCCAGAGCACCACTTGTTTATGCAACTTGGTCAGAGTCACATAATAGGCAAATGGAGGCTAAGGATATCAAACCCTGGACTACAGAATAAATGTCATTAACAGCTCATAGTTTTAATCTTCTGTGATAACTGCCTCATCATTTAAATATTCCACAAATAATTTTCTCATTAGAGAGTTGTGTTGCTCACAAAATCCATGTCTTTGGTTTTAATCATCAATTCAGTAACATTTACATCTATATGCATTGTAGGATTATGTGGTGGCTGTGATGGTTCAGTGGTTAGCATTGTCGCCTCACAGCAAGTGGTTCTCCGGTTTGATTCTCGGCTGGCGTGCCTTTTGTGCAGTCTGCATGTCCTCCCTGTGGTCACATGGGTTTCTTCCCACATTCCAGAGACATGCAGTAGGTGGATTGGACACTCTAAAATTGCTGTAATTGAGAGTGTGTGCACGAGTGAGTGGTGTGAATGAATTACTGTGGCAGGGCTAGCCACCCAGTGGTGTAAACCTTGGCTTGAGATGATTGTCACTGCAGAAGTGACACCCTGACCCCATATGTAAAATGGGAAATGGAGTTGATGATGGATGAATGTAGGATCATGTGTTCTTGCAAACAACACATGTCTAATACATACTAAATTCCTTCTAGTGTAACATTAATTACTGTTTTTCTCTCTCTCTTTGTAAGTGTTGCTAGCTCATCTTTATCAAGAAAAGCAAAAGAGTTAAGTTCCTTTACTGCCTCATCACCAACAACATGCAGGAGTGAAGCACACTAATGCTGTTTAGACTTCTCAGTAAATCCATTTGCAGTGATGAATAAATCAAATCTCTGGATTCTAAGCTTCACATTTTCAGCCAGGTTTCCTTTAGAGACAGTTGTACTTTGTGTTCCAAATAGACAGTGTCTTCATAGCAAATACATTTGTTCAATTCTACATATATATGTTTTCAGTTTGCAGCAGATATTTCCACTATCTGTCAACATGACATGTCATGAAGCTTAAAAAATAACATACATACAGTAGATGTCATCCAACCTTCATGCTATCTATATTGCCACTGAAATGGCTGGAACTCCTGTGCACCACGTGAGGTGCTAAATCACTGAATTTAGTTTAGAGGCATTTAAAGGTTTATATCCCAAATCCAGCAAATGGTGCAACTTGATAACTAATTTTAAATGAGTAAATGGTGTAAAAAAATCATCACAAATAAAACCCTGAATTACATCAGTCCTCCCTTGAATTATAAAACAGACCCAAATTATCAAGATTTAACAATTATGGTAAGCATTCAAGCATAAATAATCAAATAACGAGGAACTCCAAGTCAAATCCGGAGTCATGGACGGTGCAGTGGTGCCACGGTTGCATTGTCGCCTCTCAGCAAGAGGTTCTCTGGTTCGATTCTTGGCTGGGGTCCCCTGTGTTCAGAGTCTCCATGTCCTCCCTACATCTATTTGGGTTTCCTCTGGGTGCTCTGGTTTCCTTCCATGTTACAAACACATGCCTCTGGAGCATTTCTCCCTGGGCCTCTGCTAAAAATTGGCTTTTTTTAAAGCTGTCTCACTATGTTAAACCTATTTAACATAGCGAAACAGTAAAAAGCAATAGAGATCTTGCTTTCTCCGTTGCTTTTGCCCACAGCTCTGATGTACTGCGTAGGCATACACATGCACAGTACATCAGAACTGCAGCAAAATACCAGACAGCTGCGGAAGGGCATCAAATAATGTCATTGTATAATAGCAATAACCCACCTCTGGGTGTGGGTAATGCTGGATTTACCCACGGTTGGCTTTGTTTGGCCACTCGGGCTTCACCCTCGTGACCAAACCACGCCAACCATGGGTAAATCCAGCATTACCCACACCCAGGCATGGATTATTGCTATATTAGCAAGGAGTTAACTGTGGGTTATTAACAGGGATAATACAGGAGAGTGCATGCATTCCAAATCTGTTTCACTTCTAGCTACCTGAGGAATACTGGTCAGTGTATTTAGTGATGCTTAATTCAGGTGACAGTTGTAGTGGAGTGTGAGAGAACAAATGTAACAATCTCTTATGTGCTTGTTGGATTTAATGCACCGAGTAGAATGTCAGTGAGTAAGACTGTTGGAGACATTCAAGAACCCATGTTATGGCTGTAAACATTCTAGCATAGTTAGTCATGAAATATTTGTTGGTCATAAAGCACAGGACAGTATGATACAAGACTGTAATTTTGGTAAGATAACTCTTGCCATATACAGAATTAGAAACCTAAGAGTAAAACATTATCGATTTTTTATTTCAATGTTAATAGATTTCTTAATTTAATACAACTAAGATAATCTCTTAAAAATCAAAAAGCGCAGGATATATATTATAGGACAATGTAGCAGCTGATATAAAAACCATAAGTAGAAGAAAACGTCAACCTATTCTGTTGTTCAGACAATTACAATTAACTAAGTGGTCAGCAGGCACTGAGATAGATTTACATGCCCTTACTAAAAGTATGCATGATGGCATAAAAAGACAGCTGTCAGGAGCATCCAGTCACAGAATATTGTGGTAAGGATGAGTCCCCTTAATGAACTGTTGTGCCATCTCAGAGTTAGTTTATTTAAAATTGTGGGAGAATAGGTGGGGTGCAGCTCCCCACATGGGGGTATAGGGGAGCTTACTCCCTCTCCAAAATCACTTATTTTAGAGACTTTGATGGATTGGGAGTCAATGTATATTTTCTGATGTATTAGCTTCCAAAGAATGCTCAGTTTGATAGAGTGCCACACACCTGAAAATACAAACGCAATTATCTACAATGCTGTCATATTAAACTAAAATTCAGTGAATCGATATGGATACAAGATTCTTCTTTTACCAAACTCTATACAAGTTATATCGACCAAATGCTTCAAAAGTTATGTCATTAAGTAACTAATAAACAGGTTTCGCTTTTTGGTTGACGAAGTAGTCCGTGCTTTGTTGCAGCCTGCCGTTTACTCACTTTTGTTTGTGGTTTCATTAAGTAACTGTATTAGGTAAGTATGCAAAACAATTCACATTAGTCAAAGATAGTGCTGACTGAAGGTAGATGCTTTCCTGGGATACTTCATTTAAACATAAGCGAAAACCACTTAATAAAAGTATTACAAGTTCTTAATCTAATGAGATTTTTTGACAAAAAGCAAGAGAACTATATCATTTGTTAATAATTTATGGAGAATGTGGATTGTGTAGTAGTTGAGGGCTATTTCAAGGGAAATGAGTTTCTAAGTGTGAATCAAGCTGTCATGATGCTCAAGGTGTTCCCCACCTCAAAAGATGACAAAGGTGTTGAAACTGATTGAGAGGTGACTAATAGTTTGGAGGCACAATGAGCTGAGCTACAGACTCTGATGGAGATGTGATGTCCATGTGAAAAGGTTCAATGTTACTGCCAACAGATGACAGGGCCAGATAGGCTACAAAATGACAAAAATTCAAGAAGAGACTGCAGGGTCAATTAAGAAACTTGAATGAAAAACACTTCAGCATGAACTTGCAGTACCATTATATTTGTTGTACACTAGATCATTTAAGAATTGGAAGATTCCTCAAGATTGGAGACATGCACTTGTTAAACATATCTTTAAGGGAAAGGGGACTAGAACAAACCCAGAATCATAGACACCCATAAGTTTAATTTCTTGTTGTGGAAAATAATGGAAAAGGTAATTTTGGATAAATTATTCCCAAACTGGAAAGGCTGGGATTTGAAACCAGATAGAATGCATAATTTTGAAATATAATTATAACCACCTGCAATGATATTCTATAATAATATAACAATAGCCATAAACGAAAGCATGTGCTGTGATGTTATTTGCATAGACTTTAATTTCAGCCTTTGATAGAGTCACGTGCAAAACACTGATCAATAAATTAGAGCAACTAGATATTGCTATAGTCTTGATGAGATGGATAACTCCGTGGCTTACAAATAGGACATAGCAAGTACAATACAACAATTGGACAGATGAAATTCAAGATTATAGTCAAGGTGTCCCGCAGGGCTCTGTCCTGGATCCATACTTGTTTAGGTTGTATTTTTCAGATCTATCTTTTCATATGAGGTATTCTACAGTCTGTATGCAGATGACTTGTACATGGGTTAGGGCATTGCAAAAGAACTTAACTAAATTGGTTATTTGGGTACAGGAGAATAGCATGCTGATAAATATATCAAAAACTAAGCATATGAGTTTGGGAGACATAGATTGAAAAGTGAATATTTATTGTAGCACACACTGAAACTGTAGATTCATTTAAAGACCTGTCCTGGATATATGGGTAGATCCAGCTTTCGATTTTCTAATCATATCAACCAGTGCTAATGTTAGTTATAGAACTATAGGTTGTATGAAAGATTTACAAAGTCTAAGAAATCAGAAATGATGAAATAGTTTGTAAGCTACATTACACCCAAACTCATAGAGCAAGGGGGTTGGAGTTCCCCCTCCCCCCAACCCCACTTTTACAGCTGCAAAACCTTAACAACATTGAGTTTTAGGACCCAATGGAGGACTCATGTGTGCTCTGCATGCTAACATAATTTAAACACAAAAGTGCAGGAAAAACTAATCACATCATTGTTACAACCAGAGTCAACACCCACAGTAAGCACGTGTGTGTGTAATGCCCCAATTACTTATAACTGGTGGTTAGAATTATCCAGGTTCAAACACTGAACCTTGGATACAAGGGCCTGCATTCTCTACCCACACCACCACTTTTGTGATTCAGGGAGTTGAGTCCATAGCTCTCAACTGTCTAGATTTCACAGAATATTTGGCTCATACTTTTGGTCTTTTCCCCTTAAAAGTTGTGGTTTTGTGATAAATCAGTGAAAATGGAATTCACTAAATAATGATAGCCCTTTAAGTTTCAGTCTTCCTATCTTTTTTGGAATCACATGGTAACACAAAACACTATTTCAACAACTTTCTAAGATTATACAAGCAATATTTAAAATGTGTCCCTGGTTTGGGGCCTTTGCCCCCCCCCCCAATAAATTTTGGCTTTTTCCACATTTCTTCTGCAGTGAAATTGAGAGATTTAGTTGTGTCAAGTGGATGGTGCAGTGGTAGTGTTGTTGCCTCATAGCAAGAGATTCTCACGTTTGATTCTTGGCTGGGGTGCCTTCTGTATGTCTTCCCTGTGTTTGTGTGGGTTTCCTCCCATATTACGAAGACATGCATCTGGAGCATTTCTCCCTGGGCCTCTGCTGAAAATTCTTTGTTCCAAGTCAGACTTTCCCAGTAAACAAATGTTATTTACATAAAAAAATTTACAAGGAGCTGAGAGCTTCAGGGGAAGAGAAGTTTAGGACTGCTTATTCCAAGTCTGTTTGTATTGTTAGTAGCACAACAGGTAGTAGCCTTACTTTTGATGCAGAAGGCTGTGGATTCTATTCCCACAGTATGCAAATGGATCGCTGATACTGTACTGTGTTGTAACTTAAAGGGAGTGAATGGTGCAGTCCTGTGAATGTCCTCCTTTGGAGGAGTTACCCAGTAACTATGAACCTGCTATCAGTTTGCCATCTGTTCCCTATTGCAATATTACTAGCTTAACATTTTTTAATGTAACAGGCAATTTATTCCTCAAGGGCAACAGCCACGTTATTTGTAGATGAAACAATGAAATATAAAGTTATTTCCTAGCAGCAACCTCTTCATTAGTTAGAGATCCCTTTATTGTGGAATTATTTAGATTACTTACTTCTGCAGAGATTTTGCATATTTACTGATATTGATGGATTGTAATGACAGAAGTTTGAGTGGCCTTTTATGGTTGAAATTTGCTGACATGGGTAGTTTTGTCATTATTGGTTCATACATTTTGTTTCATTGCTTACTAGAAGACTATTCAAAACTACAAATTTAAAACACATTCTAGCAACTGGTGCTGTATTATAGAAGGAATATAATTTAATACAATCAGGAAGGTGAGTATGCATGGCCCTAAAATGTATTTGAAAACAGCCCAGAGGAAAGTGTAAAAGGTTCAAATCCTGGGCAAATTTTAAGATTTACTCTTGTTACCAAAGCAATGGATGAAGGTAAAACAGTTCACACCACATTACCTTGAGCTGGCCAAGCCTTTTGACACAATCCCCTACTCAGGTGGAGTACAAAAGATGAATAATGTAGGAGTAAACATTTGAATCACTAGCTGGATTGCCAACTTGCTCACAGGATGCAGGAGATCAAAATAGGGGAAGAAGTCAATCACCAATGGAGTCCCCCAGGGTTTGGTGATGATACTTTTTCTGTTTGGCATATATATCTCATAAGTAAAAGGAAATACCAAAGGGCTTTGACTGGTTAAGTTTGAGATGACTGGAATCTAGGAGCAGTTATTGAATCCCCAAATGACTTAACCATCATGCAGGAAGGTTTGTCCCAAATAATAACTGGTGTCAAAATCATGACAATACCCTCTGAGAACTGATCCAGTTGTTTGGCATTTGGGAACTTGTGTGTACAGTGACCTAACTTTTGACCAATATATGCCCAGAGTTATAAGAAAGCCTTTCTATATTGCACAGCTTATAAACAAATTGATTGTGACTAGATCTAGAGATGCTGTCCCCTTTTACAAAGCTCTCATTAGGTCAATCATTTTGTATAATGCCCACTTTGGCATGTATCTGTCTAGCCCCCATGCAGAAACTGGAATACCTTCAGAGATACCTTACTAAAAGGATACAAGTCCTAAACAATAGGTTTTGCATGAACCACCTCAAAGATTTATTACTATACTAAGTATCCTACAGAGTGCTTAGAGGTGACATGTCTGGCATACAAGGCATCATTCAACCTAATACAGATGGACCTACTGAACAGCAGCAAGTCAAATGGTTCAAAAATACTCAGTCCAGGTATCTAAACTGAATGTTGTGGGGAGATGGATATATCACAGAAGCTACCCCTGTTCCAGAACAGACTATCCATAAAAGTAAACAAAGCTCATCTGTCCATACTCAAATGCAACATGGATCTAAGGATGGGTAAGAGAAAATGTACTCCAGGATTGCCCCTCATGCCACCAATGGATAGAGGCAGTTCCTAAATGCTGCATCCCTTACGTAGGCCCCTTCATATTATCTATGGTGTGGTCACAGTTATTCTCACTAGGGCTAATATCCAATTATCAGCCATGTGATAGGTAAAAACAGTCAGAAAATGTTAATTCAAGCACCAAAAGGGAATTGACTAAGCTTAAAATGACCTCCAGGTGAACTTATGTTGTGGTAGTAAATAGTTATAAAAAACTGCCCTTTTTAGATCACTAAGTGCCCCTCTCACTCTCTACCCCCCCCCCCCAGTCTTCAACAGCTTTGGCGCTACTGTCCAAACTAGAGTACAGTAAATTGGAAAGAGTACAGCAGAATATACCAAATGCATCCATGTATGTAAAAAATTAAGTTATTAAGAAAGACTAAAATATCTGAACTTATACAGTGTCTCATATAGGTATTTAAGAGGAGAAGTTATTCATGTAAATAGGGCATTTAGAGACAACTATCTCTGGGAATGTTTGGGGGTTATCAAAAGGTAGTAGAGAATCATCTAACAACCTATGTAGAGTATTACACAGGAGTGAGTGATGCACTATTTGGTTCTCTGAGAGATTATAGGATGCATGGAATAGACTATCAATTTATATTCAAGCAAGCACTGGCTTAGATATTTTTAAAAACAATTTGAACACTTATTATGGGAATGACTGTTTTGCTATATTGGCAGGATAGAATGGCATTATTACCTATGCCTGAGATATTTGTGTGTGTGTGTGTGTGTGTGTGTGTGTGTGTGTGTGTGTGTGTGTGTGTGTGTGTGTGTGTGTGTGTGTGTATATGTGTGTGTGTGTGTGTGTGTGTGCACGCGCGCTCACGCACACGCATGCATGTGTAAGTCACCACATGTTGATTGCGGTAATGAGGTTGAGATCTCTGGATCGTGTTGTGCAGGTGGATTGGGATTTCCTTAGGTGTAACATTTCTAGTAGGGCTGGGTTGGACATGACTTTGTAAGTCAAGCAGAGATCACCTCTAAGCAGATGATAAGAGACTGAAAATAGCTGCAGTTTCTTGAGTCTGTCCAGGTAGGACATGTCTAAGGCCTAGGATCCTCTTTGTGAGGTACTTCTGTGGCCTCTCCAGCTGTTGAAGGTGTCTGGTGAAGTTTATGCCAAATGGGGCATTATACTCGATGACTGGTCTAATGAGGGATGAGTAGAAAGGGATAATGACCTCTTTCTTTCTGGATGCGAAACCCTTGATTATGAGATGTGCCACATAGAAGGAGTTTCTGACTATGGTGGGAATGTGGTGGTCGAAGGTGAGGTTGCTGTCAACCTGGTTGCCCAGATCTCTTATAGCACCTTCAGTGTTCAGTGGGCTCCCATCAAAGTGGTAATTAGTGGGAACTGAGTTCTTTCCAAAGAGAATGATAACGCATTTTTTGACATTGGCCTTAAGGCCATGGCTCTGACACCAGTCACTGGTCTCAGTGAGGCCTCTCTGTAGGATGTCTGCATCACTTGGGGAGTTAATAATGACTCCTAGCTTGCAGTCATCTGCGAACTTGGTCAGCCAGAGTCCATCTGTGTTGGCCTGGACTTCTGAGAAGTAGATGCTGAACAGGAGAGGGCCATGGACTGAGCCCTGTGGGACTCCACTCATGACTGGTCAGCAATCTGACTTGGAATCCACTACTTTCACTCTGTGGGTCCTGTCTGTGAGCCAATTTGCAACCCACCTAGTGATATAGGCATTGATGCCTTGTTTGGTGATTTTATCAATAATTCCTGAGTGTGGAATGGTATCAAAGGCTTTGGGCAGATTGAAGTAGGCTGTATGCACTGCCTTACTCTCATCCTCAGCCTTGTTGACTGCCTCAAAGAAGTCAACCAGGTTGAGCAGGCAGGCTCTCCCTTTGACAAAGCCAAACTGTGTGGGGTCTAGAGTTTTGAGATTGCCTATATCCTTGTTAAGCAGATCCATGATGATGCACACCATAGCTTTACAAACCAGACTTGTCAAGCTAATGGGGCAATAGTTCCCAGGGTCTGTGGTCACACCTCCCCTTATGGAGAGGGATGACTGTGGCAGTGCACCATTCATTAGGGACAAAGCCTGAGGTAATGCTGTGGTTGAACAGGGCACACGTGTGGTGCCAGTTCATTTTGTAGTTCATGTAGGACACAGCCAGGGATATTATCAGGTCCCATGGATGCTGTATTCTTGGCCTTGGATGATACAGCTTTTACCTGTGCTGCCGAAATGTTTGGTACCAGGCATTTCTCTGGTACTGTGATTGGTCCTTTGTGGGGGGAGTGGTAAAGTTAGCACTGAATCTGTCTGCCATTATGTTGGCTATATCTGATGTATATCTGATATATGATGAAGGGTAGTTGTACCTGAAAGCTTTGCTTTACCACTGAAGTAGGGTAGTTATACCTGAAAGCTTTGCTTTACCACTGAAGAAGGGTAGTTGTACCTGAAAGCTTTGCTTTACTACTGAAGAAGGGTAGTTGTACCCGAAAGCTTTGCTTTACCAATAAACATTTACGCTGATATCAGTTTGTCTTGCTGCTCCTCAGTATAGGAGGTACCATTGTGCAGTAACTCAGAGAAAATCTGGGTATTGCCATGGAGGTTCTTGATATAGCTATAGAAGGCTTTGTGGTTATTTTTTTGTGTCTGCCACAATTCTGCCTTCATAGCTGGATTTAGAGGATTTGATAAGGGATCTCAAATTTTTGTTGAGGCTGATAAGGGAGTTTCTCCAGTTTTGGGACTTCACCTTATTCTGCAATAGTTTCCTCCTTCTATTGTAGAGTTTATTGATGGCTGGGGCCCACCAGATTGGCTTACTTTTTTGGGAGGAGAGCGTCTTGGTTCTGTTTGGTATGGCTAGTTCCATGCATTTCTATACGTGTCCGTACAGTGTATTGCTGTATGTTTCAGCCGTCATGCAGCTGTTTTCCATTGGCATAGGTGCCAAGAAGTTAGCCATCTCTGTCCTTAGGAGCCCAAAGTCAGCTCTGGAGAAATTTTTCAGGGTGGCCACCTTCATGGGAGGTGTAGGGGAGATGGAGATTTCCATGGTGATCAGTTTGTGGTCGGATCTAATCGGGAAGGAATTGACTATAGGTGTAGAGCAACAGTCGCCCATGTTAGCGATAACCAGGTTGAGGATGTTGCTTCCTCTAGTGGGGGTCAGAATGAGCAAGTCCAGGGCATTGGAACTGATGAATTCCAGGAAGCACTGGGCCAGTGCATTGGTACATGAGTAGTTTTCCGAATTGATGGAGGGGTAGTTGAAGTCTCCCAGAATGAGGGTATTGGGCTGGACTATGATAGATTCCTGGGGGCTTAGGAATGTGGAGTGAGGGTCTATGGACATGGTTGGGGTCCTATAGCAGGCTATAACCTGTATCACCATCTTGCCCAGTGTTAGTTGTACCTGGAGTATCTCGGATGCATTATGCTGGGCTACCAGCCTAGAGGTGTGCATATCCTTTATGAATGTGAAGACACCACCACCTTTAGAGCTTCCGGACATATTCCAGGGGCAAAAGGTATGGCATGAGTTGTAGTCTGGAAGCACAGGGGTGCTTTCTGCCTCTTTGAACCAGGTTTCCATTACAGCACAAATGTCGACATTCTCCATTTTGAGGAGTGCTTCTAGCGAGTGCATCTTGAGATTTAGACTTTTAGCATTGAGCAGTATGACCCTCAGACTGCATTTGATTGCAGCTGTTACAGTGGATATTTGGTCTTTGGTACATTGCCTAAAAAAGACACTATAGGGGTGACAAGAGCCTTAGCCAGTAACCGGAATCCCAAGGGTGACAGATGCAGGCCGTCTCTGGAAAAGCATCGAAGTCTGTCAGTCATGTCATCCCAAGAAGACAGATACTGGATCCCCTTGGAATGACACCAGAAACTTAGCCAATTGTTGAAGTCAATCATTTTCTGCTTGTACTGTGGTGTCATTCTGGGTGGTGGTAGGATACTGCTCAGGGCTACGGTCATACCTCTGCTGATCCAGAATTGGCATCCTGCAGACTGCAAGAGCAACAGGAAGGAGAAAGAGATGCTCTAAGTGCCTCCATTTTGATTTTTTCCTAATTTACTGCTTTCTGCACTTGTTTTTAGTCATTTTCAACTTAATTGCATTTATTTAAACTGTATTTGCTTTCATATTGAAGAAGTCCACACAGTTTCATATAGAAGAAGTCCATCAAGTTTAACAGGTATTATCTCCCCTTGACAAAGCCAAACTGGGTGGGGTCAAGCATTTGGATATTTCCTATATCTTTGTTAATAAGGTCCATGATGATTCATTCCATGACCTTGCAGATAAGGCTGGTCAGGCCAATGGGTCTGTAGTTCCCAGGATCCATGGATATACCCCCCCTTTGTGCAAAGGGATGACTGTAGCTGTTTTCCATTCTGCTGGGATGAAGCCAGTAGTTAGTCTGTGATTGAAAACCGTGCCCAATGGTGATGCTAATTCCTGTTTTAACCCATGTAAAACACATCCCAGGATGTTGTCTGATCCCTTAGTCTTTTCACTTTCATAATAAGCCTGTCGACTAAACAAATGAGAACGTATAAAAATATGTTGCATCATGGGTTCATTAAAGTGCACTATCTTTTAAGTTACAAGATCATACTGTTAAAAACCTGGAAACAAGCAAACAAACTGGTACAACAAGAGGTCCTGGTCAAAGCAAAGCCCAAAGCACAAAGTAATATTCCTTTTTTTAAAAATATAAAAGTAACTATTTGTTGTTTTGTAATAAGGTTAAGATAAGTCAGCCCAACTAGTAAATAAGGGCAAACAAGAGCTGAAAAAGTGTTCTCAATATAAGCATCATCTCAGAAATGCCTTGAGTTTAAGAACAGGTGCAATATTGCAATTCTCATTTAAACCCGGGTTATTAAAGGCATCAAGTTTCAACTGCCATTCCAATTCACGGTTTTCAAGAACCAGTGAAGTAGGGCCACCTCTAATGGATACTGGTACATGATCAATGCCCATAAATGTGAAACTGTGCCCTGGGTTACATGTAACGTGCTTAGCTAATGCGTTTTCAGTTTTACCTTTTTTAATGGTGTAGCAATGTTGGTAAACACGCTCCTTAAATTTTCTGTCGATTTTTCCGACATAGAGCATGGGCAACACACACAGAAAGCAATGTACACTATAGACTTTGTTTCACAGTTAATTTTAAATTTGATATCAAATTTTCTATCCCTAATAGAAAGGTGGAACCAACAATTACATTACACCAGTTGCACATTCCACAAGAAAAAGTCCCTTTAAGTCTATTATAGAGATAAGGATGTGAATAAGTATTCCTCTGTAACAGTTCCTTTATGTTCTTCTTTCCTTTTATAAACAACATAAGGTCTAGTACCTAATTTCTCTAATAAGAGTGGATTACTTTCAATGAAAAGCCAATTTTTCTGTATAATCCTCAAATTCTGGTTAGAATTACTGTTGAAAGTGGTGATAAAACTCAAAGGGGATGGTCAAGCCTTGTACAGTAGTTAACTCAACTGTTGTACCTGATTACTCATCTCTTCTTCATTAACGACAAGGGGCTGTACAGTTGTTCCTACTCTCTTCTCACAGTTGAGAGGCTTAAAATAGCCATTAGATCTTTTAAGCTCAACCTCACTGAATAGAGTCTCAAACATAACCTGAGGGTAACCTCTATTAATAAATAGTTGTTTCAAGTTACACCAGAAATGAAATGAGCTTACTGCACATCCTTACTGCCCTCACCAGTTGACCTTTAACAATAGCTTTTTTTTGTAAGGTGAGAGCTAGAATAGTGTAAAAGGAATTGCAGTAAGTAGCTTTCTAAAAATGGAAGATTGAAGACTAGAAATAGTTGAATCTTTAGTCAATTTCACGTCAAGATAGTCAATGCTTTCCTTAGAAAAATTATAAGTAAACTTGAGGAAAGGTGTAGTTGTATTTAAAAATCCACTAATGACTCTGCTAGTGTGGCCTCACCTTGAAGAGGATGAAACATCATCCAAAAATCTGGGTAATAATGGATGTGTTTCATCCAATCTGGAGTTGTTGAAAAGGAAGTTTTCTCCCAGTGTGCCATAAAAGGTGGCAACACTGGCACCACAAAGAGCCCATTGCCATACCTTGAGTTTGCAAGTAGATAGAACCATCAAAGGTGAAAAAGTTAGGCGAGAACTATATCTAATAGTTCAGTGGCGTTGTCGATCTCAACCTTAGGTGCTTTAAGTTCATTAAGGAGTAAACAAATCCACTCAACGCTTCTTGGTGAGGGATTGAGGTGTACAAATAACAACGTCAATAGTGAGAAAGTTGTAATGATTGTTAAAAGGAATACTGTTAATATTGGTCAAAAGACCAGAGTCCTTACAAATGCTGGGTACCAGTTTAATGTATTTAGAGCAAAAGTCTACATATTTAGAACATGGATGGGTCATAGAAGATCTTCCATCTATTAACGCCTCTCATAGGGGGTCACTACTATTCTTGTGGACCTTTGGTATTCCAAACATTACGGTACTTTTGGTGAAACAATATCTGTGTATTTGTATGTGTCCATCGATTCTTCCAAAGGTAAATGTCCCTAAAGTAACCTCTAAGTCTATTTGAGCAACTGTTCATTTCATTCAGTGATGCTGGTCTATAAGCTTGAGAATCAAGAACCTCAAACATTCTTTGTGTACTGATCATTTTCAAAAATAACTAACCCACCCCCTTTGTCCGGTTTAATAATTCTCACAGGGGAAGCCGCGTAAGTTGTTAAGAGCTTCAAATTGGACCTTAGTGATTAGAAGTATTTTTGTACTTCTACAAAAAGTCAAGTGACGAACATCAAGTTAGCAAATGTTCTCGAACATTCTTAAACCAAGGTGTAAAGGTGGGTTAAAGGTACTTTCGATAGGGTTAGTGAGTTGTTCAGAACATTCACCTCATTGTTGAAAAGCAGCCTTAAATTGAGTTTTCTGACATAGCATTTTAAATCAATCAACAATTTGGCTACATCAAACTTCTTAGAAGGCACAAATGTATTACCTAGTGCCAACAGTTCGATGAGTTCAGGTTCCAATAACAATGATGTGAAGTTATAAACCTTAAAATCACCTCTACTATTAAAGAATATTAGGTGATTGGATATTTTCGTCATTATTACTAGGACTAACTATCTGTTCCAGTTCCTGTTCCTGCCCTTGTTGTGTGTGTGTTGTTGTGTTCCCTAAAAACTGGAATTATCACTAACATTGTAAGTGGAATGCCAAGGTTTATAGAATTACTAACATGGCCTTCAGGACCATCAGCCTTTTGCGGTTCCTATTACTACGTCTAAGACCACCTTCCTGTTGAACAGTCACTGCTGTGGAATCAGTAAAATCTGATATAACACCATTTCTATTAGCATCAACTTTGTTGATAGCAGTCATCATTTACATTTGACTATTAACTTTAGACAGTTTAGGGTAGGCCCTATTTTCTTGGTATGCACATCTGTCCCTAAAGAGTTTTTTAGACTTATTAGTCTTAATCTTGCTCATAAAAGCATCAACACTTGAAAAAATGCGATTGTAATCAAACTTAAACTTGTAAAAGTCAATATGCAATTTGATGTCATTGTCCAGTAAGTTGACCTCATTCGTTAACTTCTCAATGTTTAAAACATAATATTTAATAATAAGTTCCAATAGCTGACTTTCTAACTGACTTGGTTGTGCTGTTCCAAAAACAAGGGGCACAGACTAATAAGTCTAAAAAACTCTTTAGGGACAGATGTGCATACCAAGAAAATAGGGCCTACCCTAAACTGTCTAAAGTTAATAGTCAAAATGTAAATGCTGACCTTGCTATCAACAAAGTTGATGCTAATAGAAATGGTGTTATATCAGATTTTACTGATTCCACAGCGGTGACTGTTCAACAGGAAGGTGGTCTTAGACGTAGTAATAGGAACCGCAAAAAGGCTGATGGTCCTGAAGGCCATGTTAGTAATTCTATAAACCTTGACGATTCCACTTACAATGTTAGTGATAATTCCAGTTTTTTAGGGAAACACAACAACACACACAACAAGGGCAGGAACAGGAACTGGAACAGTCCTAGTAATAATGACGAAAATATCCAATCACCTAATATTCTTTTTAATAGTAGAGGTGATTTTAAGGTTTATAACTTCACATCATTGTTATTGGAACCTGAACTCATCGAACTGTTGGCACTAGGTAATACATTTGTGCCTTCTAAGAAGTTTGATGTAGCCAGATTGTTGATTGATTTAAAATGCTATGTCAGAAAACTCAATTTAAGGCTGCTTTTCAACAATGAGGTGAATGTTCTGAACAACTCACTAACCCTATCGAGTACCTTTAACCCACCTTTACACCTTGGTTTAAGAATGTTCGAGAACATTTGCGAACTTGATGTTCGTCACTTGGACTTTTGTAGAAGTACAACCAATACTTCTAACATCACTAAGGTCCAATTTGAAGCTCTTAACAACTTATGTGCTTCCCCTGTGAGAATTATTAAACCGGACAAAGGGGGTGGGTTAGTTATTTTTGAAAATGATCAGTACACTCAAAGAATGTTTGAGGCTCTTGATTCTCAAGCTTATAGACCAGCATCACTGAATGAAATGAACAGTTGCTCAAATAGACTTAGAGGTTACTTTAGGGACATTTACCTTTTGGGAAGAATCGATGTGGACACATACAAATACATAGATATTGTTTCACCAAAAGTACCGGTAATGTTTGGAATACCAAAGGTCCACAAGAATAGTAGTGACCCCCCTATGAGAGCTTGTTAATAGATGGAAGATCTTCTATGACCTATCCATGTTCTAAATATGTAGACTTTTTGCTCTCTAAATACATTAAACTGGTACCCAGCATTTGTAAGGACTCTTGGTCTTTTTTGACCAATATTAATAGTATTCCTTTTAACAATCATTACAACTTTCTCACTATTGACGTTGTCGATTTGTACACCTCAATCCCTCACCAAGAAGCGGTTGAGTGGATTTGTTTACTCCTTAATGAACTTAAAGCACCTAAGGTTGAGATCGACAACGCCACTGAACTATTAGATATAGTTCTCACGTCTAACTTTTCACCTTTGATGGTTCTATCTACTTGCAAACTCAAGGTGTGGCAATGGGCTCACCTTGTGCCAGTGTTGCCAACCTTTTATGGCACACTGGGAGAAAAACTTCCTTTTCAACAATCCAGATTGGATGAAACACATCCATTATTACACGAGATTTTTGGATGATGTTTTCATCCTCTTCGAAGGTGAGGCCACACTAGCAGAGTCATTAGTGGATTTTTAAATACAACTACACCTTTCCTCAAGTTTACTTATAATTTTTCTAAGGAAAGCATTGACTATCTTGACGTGAAATTGACTAAAGATTCAACTATTTCTAGTCTTCAATCTTCCATTTTTAGGAAAGCTACTTACTGCAATTCTTTTTACACTATTCTAGCTCTCACCCTTACAAACAAAAAAGAGCTATTGTTAAAGGTCAACTGGTGAGGGCAGTAAGGATGTGCAGTAAGCTTTCCGATTTCATTTCTGAGTGTAACTTCTTGAAACAACGATTTATTAATAGAGGTTACCCTCAGGTTATGTTTGAGACTCTATTCAGTGAGGTTGAGCTTAAGAGATCTAATGGCTATTTTAAGCCTCTCCTCAACTGTGAGAAGAGAGTAGGAACAACTGTACAGGCCCTTGTCGTTAATGAAGAAGAGATGAGTAATCCAGGTACAACAGTTGAGTTAACTACTGTACAAGGCTTGACCATCCCCTTTGAGTTTTATCACCACTTTCAACAGTAATTCTAACCAGATTTTGAGGATTATACAGAAAATTGTTTTTCATTGAAAGTAATCCACTCTTATTAGAGAAATTAGGTACTAGACCTTATGTTGTTTATAAAAGGGGAAAGAACATAAAGGAACTGTTACAGAGGAATACTTATTCACATCCTTATCCCTATAATAGACTTAAAGGGACTTTTTCTTGTGGAATGTGCAACTGGTGTAATGTAATTCGTGTTGGTTCCACCTTTTCTATTAGGGATAGAAAATTTGATATCAAATTTAAAATTAACTGTGAAACAAAGTCTATAGTGTACATTGCTTTCTGTGTGTGTTGCCCTGCGTTCTATGTCGGAAAAATCGACAGAAAATTTAAGGAGCGTGTTTACCAACATTGCTACGCCATTAAAAAAGGTAAAACTGAAAACGCATTAGCTAAGTAACATGTAACCCAGGGCACAGTTTCACATTTATGGGCATTGATCATGTACCAGTATCCATTAGAGGTGGCCCTATTTCACTGGTTCTTGAAAACCGTGAATTGGAATGGCAGTTGAAACTTGATGCCTTTAATAACCCGGGTTTAAATGAGAATTGCAATATTGCACCTGTTCTTAAACTCAAGGCATTTCTGAGATGATGCTTACATTGAGAACACTTTTTCAGCTCTTGTTTGCCCTTATTTACTAGTTGGGCTGACTTATCTTAACCTTATTACAAAACAACAAATAGTTACTTTTATATTTTTAAAAAAAGGAATATTACTTTGTGCTTTGGGCTTTGCTTTGACCAGGACCTCAAGTTACAAGATCATGGTTGACAATGTCCACAAAATACCATTCCTTAAGTAAGGCCTTTAAATCAGTATGTTACATACAGAAATCAGGTATGTTAGAGGCCCATATAAACATGACACATTTATGTATTCAGCAATAGAAGATACTGTGGGCTGTGCATAACTCTCAGCATCTTAGCACAAGAAATCTGTAGGAAGCTTAAAATAATGGGGGGGGGGGGCAAAGGACTGAAAATAGGGACATATTTTAAATAATGCTCTTATAAACATAGAAGGTTGCTAGAATAGCAGGTTTTTCTATTAGCATGCATTTTTGAAGGTTTTGAAGTCTGAAACTCAAATGTATGCCATTATTTAATGACTTCAATCCTCGGTGATTTGCCAGAAAACCAGAAATTTTATGAGGAACAGATGAAAAATATGAAGCAAAAATCTGGACTCTTGAGCGATATGGGGCCGTGTGTAACTTAAAAATGATCAACAGGAAACAAATGATCACTTACCTGCTGAAACCAAACAAGCCAGTTTAAATCTCGACAGTCAACATATGCATGAGTGCAAGGAAATTGACATGGCAGTTTAGCACACCAAATTAATGCTATGAGCTACTAATGAGCTTCATCTTATAGTGCTGGTTTGAAACCCTCAGCTTCCATTTACCTTAGGGTTACCACCTGTACCTGTTTGCAAGGAACAGTCCCACTTTGGGCAGTGGTGTCCTGCAAAAAAAACTAAAAAATGGCAAATGTCCTGAGATTTTAAGACAAGATATACAGCATTTCTTAAGTTTCCTTTAATAGTTGCATAAAACAATTATTTTGTATCTGGAACACAAAAATATTATAAGCAACTCAAATGCTACAAAATAAGCTTTTATTTTGGCATAAAAAAGTGAAGTTCTGTCCTTTGCACTGCCCGTGGGTATGTTTTATCTTGCAAAATCTCACATTTCTATAAAGTATGTCCCACTTTAGGCATTTGAAAATGTGGCAACCCTAATTTACCTATTGTGGGACTCTGAGCAATGCCATTAACCAGAAAGTGCTCCTGGGTCACCCCTGAAAGGAAGTAATTACACCTTGTGGATTTACCTAGTTAAACAATGAATAGAAAAGTTTAAAGGTCTGAGACAGTGGCTGACACAGCCTTCTAATTTCTTCTATAAGCACCCACTAAGAAATGCAGGCAGACAGACAGAAGTGGTCATGTGCATTTCTCAATGGTAGACAGCTGCAGAGATGAGCAGAAGTGGTATATGCTGACTGACTTTTAGTGGAGGCCTAGTGCTTTGGGGGATAGGAGCTATGGAGGGTGTAATGGTGGCTAGCAATGACGTGGAGGTGGGAGCTATATCAGCTACATTTTTACCTTATCCTGTTAGGTACCTCTTTCCTAGAGTCATGACATTATAAGTTATATTAAGCTTTAGGGTGCACTGAGGTATGGCTTCATATAGGAAAGTGATTCTTATCTGTTGGGAATTGATTAGTTGATTGATTAACTGATTTCTTGAATAAAACATTACAATATTGCAATTGTTTCAAGTGCTTGTTTAACTTGTTTTGCTCTAAGATGGGCTCTGTGCTTGCCTGCAGGAAAATAATTTTACTGAACAGAAATGAGGCTGTTGGTAACCACACTGAACACTGACAAATTACTTGCTAATGAATTCA
Source organism: Protopterus annectens (assembly GCF_019279795.1). NCBI lineage: Eukaryota > Metazoa > Chordata > Ceratodontiformes > Protopteridae > Protopterus > Protopterus annectens. The sequence continues at coordinate 102,096,681 of NC_056734.1, forward strand.
TAGTTAACTACTGCACTAAATTCAGACTCCAAACTGTGCCACCGAGATATGAGTGTACTTGTTCAACCAAACATGTACAGCATGCTCAGTGGTAATTTTTAGTACATTGAAATTCTGTTTACTTCTGTTTTGATAAAGCACTATGCCATCATTGTCATATACAACCTCTGAATAGGCTTTATTCTGAAGTGTTTTTATTTAATGATAGAAATTCTGAGTCATTTGAATTGTTTCTGATGAAGATTCTCATGTGTTGTTGTGTTATACTGTATCTTAATCTAATAAAATAATCTTTCAGACTATTGCTAACAACATAGTAAATATGGTACCTGGAGATTTACAAAACACAGTAGATTGATATGGAAAATGGTACTTACTTTAAGAGCACCAAAATGTTATGCATATGTTGCTGTGTTTGACTTAAAGTGAATACTTAAACATGTTTTAGCTGCTATATCCCATACCATTCCATACCATACATAATCATACCATACCATACCAAACCATACCATACCAAACCATACCATACCATACCTTACCATACCATACCATACCATACCATACCATACAAAACCATCCCATCCTATCCTATCCTATCCCATACCCTACCATACTAATCTTCAATCCTCAAGAAGACTGCAGTGTATTTAAGGTATAGTGAGGATATAGAGCTCTACATAGAAGTTGCTTTTGTGTTGCTCCCTCCCTTTATGTCTTTAACTTAATTCAGCCCATCAGGGAGAGGAGTGCATTCCTTTTTGTGGGCACATTCTGCCTTTAAATAAATTCCTCTGTGTATTAAATCATTGTCATATAAGTTGAATCTATTCTTAAGCAATGTTTTCACATCATGTCTAATTTGGTATAATTATTCAAACTGTAAATGTTTTTGCATTATTTTTGAAGACTGTAAAATTATTATTTTTAAAATGTTTTTGTAATACTTTGGAGTTTTTGTTACTGGGTCTCCTCTGAAAATGGGTACCTACCCAGTTGGACTTTCCTGGTAAGGAAATGTCAATAAATAAGTAAATAAATTATAAAATGTATTTATACAAACTGCATTACCTCTGGATTTGAAGTCAACACAGATGCACAAAGCACAGGGTTCTGAAGTCTGACTGGAAGAAAATACTGATGCAGAGATTGTGGGTCATGGTCTGTGTGGTGAGTACCTTGTTTGGTTTTCAGACTCTGTGGTTTATAAGTCACTAACACAAAAGAAAAATAAAAAGAAAATAACTGTAAAGTACAAATTACCTTTGAGGACAGTTGAACTTAAGGTATCAAGCCTGTCACACTTGTCCTGATATGTCAGTACTCCGAGAATCTGCAACAGTCTGCTTAGACGCCTCATAGTAAAGAATGTAATGGGGCATTTAGTGTCATACATCAAGATGTCTGAGTACAGAGTATAACATGCCCCCACAAACAGATTTAATACAGCTAGTGTCATATTTGAAAAGCCCTGGCTTTGTGCAGGAACTCACAAAACAATGACATGCAAAAATTTCTGACAAAACTGTGAGAAAAAAGGCAGAGATGGCATATGGCAAGGGTATACACTCCTATATACAGTAATGAATTATTACATGTTATGGAATAGTGAGGACTCTTACAACTGGCAGACTGCTGTAAGCGCTCCTGTCCACATTCAATGCCATCCTAAAATGTGCAGCCTTGTTGATTTTGATAATTCCTGCTGCTATAGTCATGTTTCATAAAACCTTGCTACATTTTCAATAAAGTAACAAAGACTCCCTGTTGTTATGGGACACTATATTTTAATGAGTTTTGAAACCCTGCTATTTTGTGGTTTAGTAGTAAGAACATTCTGTTTTTAAAATTATGATTAATATGCACTAACATGTTTTATACAGCCTGGCAAAGAAACTGGGCAATATGTGAGATTTTCTCCTTGGAAACATTGCCATGAGAGTTGTTTGTCCTGTAGTAAGCAACCCCTATTTATTGTGCACTCCATCAGCACATCTAAATAACTTGACGTAAGATGCATCATTTCTCTGGATTATTATGTATGTTGCAAATGAATTACTTATCCAGCTGCCATACATTAGCATTTACCCTTTTGACTGACAGATTAAATTCAGACGCAAATGTACGAAACAATTGCTA